>NW_021941807.1:0-151816 GCF_902150065.1 Myripristis murdjan
ATAGGATCACACCCACAAACCAATCGTGCTTAAGAGAATGTAAGAACCGCCCACCTGATTAACATACGACACAGAAATACAGAAATAAATAAATGTGGAAATGTAGAAATACAGAAATAAATGTAGGAATAATAAATAAATGTAGAAATATAATAAATAAATGTAGAAATAAATAAATAAATGTAGAAATAAAAGAAGGAATAAATAAATGAATAAATGTAGAAATAAATAAAGTATAAATAAATAAATGTAAAAATAAATATATAAATAAATAAATGAATAAATAAATGTAGAAATAAATAAATAAATAATAAATAAATGAAAAATAAATAAATAAATACATGCATAAATGTAAATACGCAAATAAATAAATAAATGCATGAATAAAAACAGAAATAAATAAATAAATAAATGTAGAAATATTTATTAATTTAATTATTTATGCATTTATATATTTATATGCGTATTTATTTATTTATTCATTTATTTATTGTTTTGTCATTTTTCGTCCCTCATAGTTATGGGCCAATGAAAATGTGACCTGAAAACTTTTTTTTTGGATTTGGAGAAGCTGCCATCCAGAAACCGATGCATATATCTGACGAATCATTAATAACAGTCCATGTATGTATCTCAAAGCTCTGAAAAAAATCAAGAAGCTGGGGCAAATACAAAGTTGTTTTCTGAAGGCCCAAACATGGCCGACCACAAAACCTTTTTCCATTTTTGAGGTGCTGGCATGCCTACCAGTTATAATGTATGACTGATGTTTTTGTATATTCTGAGAGAGTAGGTGGAAGTGTATTATCGTACCAAATTTCAGTTTCCTATGTGGTGTAGTTCCTGAGATACTGACACCTGAAAATGGAGGAAAAATAAGGATGCGCCAAAATCGCACCAAAATCGACACATACTCCCCTCACTAAATTGGCCGTATCTCAAAAAGTATTCATCCGAGCAAACTAAAATTTTACAGTGTGCCTATTGGATAAATAAGGAACAACTGGTGAATTTTTCAGAATTTTTTGAGACCCAAGTGCGTGGGATGTCCTGAAAATTTGGTGAAATGACCCATATACACTATATTACCAAAAGTATTCGCTCACCTGCCTTTACTCATACTATGAACTGAAGTGCCATCCCATTCCTAACCCATAGAGTTCAATATGATGTCGGTCCACCTTTTGCAGCTATTACAGCTTCAACTCTTCTGGGAAGACTGTCCACAAGGTTGAGGAGAGTGTTTATAGGAATTTTTGACCATTCTTCCAAAGCGCATTGGTGAGGTCACACACTGATGTTGGTCGAGAAGGCCTGGCTCTCAGTCTCCGCTCTAATTCATCCCAAAGGTGTTCTATCGGGTTCAGGTCAGGACTCTGTGCAGGCCAGTCAAGTTCATCCATACCAGACTCTGTCATCCATGTCTTTATGGACCTTGCTTTGTGCACTGGTGCACAGTCATGTTGGAAGAGGAAGGGGCCCGCTCCAAACTGTTCCCACAAGGTTGGGAGCATGGAATTGTCCAAAATGTTTTGGTATCCTGAAGCATTCAAAGTTCCTTTCACTGGAACTAAGGGGCCAAGACCAGCTCCTGAAAAACAAGCCCACACCATAATTCCTCCTCCACCAAATTTCACAGTCGGCACAATGCAGTCTGAAATGTACCGTTCTCCTGGCAACCTCCAAACCCAGACTCGTCCATCAGATTGCCAGATGGAAAAGCGTGATTCATCACTCCAGAGAACGCGTCTCCACTGCTCTAGAGGCCAGTGGCGGCGTGCTTTACACCATTGCATCCGACGCTTTGCATTGCACTTGGTGATGTGTGGCTTGGCTGCAGCTGTTCGGCCATGGAAACCCATTCCATGAAGCTCTCTGCGTACTGTACTTGGGCTAATCTGAAGGTCACATGACGTTTGTAGCTCTGTAGCAACTGACTGTGCAGAAAGTCGGCGACCTCTTTGCACTATGCGCTTCAGCATCCGCTGACCCCTCTCCGTCACTTTACGTGGCTGTTGTTCCCAAACGCTTCCATTTTGTTATAATAGAGCTGACAGTTGACTGTGGAATATTTAGGAGCGAGGAAATTTCACGACTGGATTTGTTGCACAGGTGGCATCCTATGACAGTTCCACGCTGGAATTCACTGAGCTCCTGAGAGCGGCCCATTCTTCCAAATGTCTTGTTTCACAGTCTGCATGCCTGAGTGCTTGATTTTATACACCTGTGGCCAGGCCAAGTGATTAGGACACCTGATTCTGATCATTTGAATGGGTGAGCGAATACTTTTGGTAATATAGTGTATATATATTGTTTATTGTTGTTTTTATTTGATATGGACATCACAAATACATTGACACTGTCGCAGTGGACAGACCAGATGCTTTGCTTGGGTGATTATAGCACACGTGCTCATTTTCAACACCAGTCCATAGGCGGCTTTTCTAAAACACACAGAGCATGATCAGCAATAATAAAAACAGAATTCATGTTCGCAACAGTGATATATATATATATATATTATATATACAGATATAGAGAGAGGGCTATAGTATAATA
Organism: Myripristis murdjan; assembly: GCF_902150065.1. NCBI lineage: Eukaryota > Metazoa > Chordata > Actinopteri > Holocentriformes > Holocentridae > Myripristis > Myripristis murdjan. Next base: position 2,560 of record NW_021941807.1, read on the forward strand.
TATAATAGAATAGAATATAAGATTATATAGAGATGTGAATATGATAATTATCATTTTATAGTGTTACGATAGAGATATGCTATTATATAATATATATACAGTACAGGCCAAAAGTTTGGACACACCTTCTCATTCAATGCGTTTTCTTTATTTTCATGACTATTTACATTGTAGATTCTCACTGAAGGAATCAAAACTATGAATGAGCACATGTGGAGTTATGTACTTAACAAAAAAAGGTGAAATAACTGAAAACATGTTTTATATTCTAGTTTCTTCAAAATAGCCACCCTTTGCTCTGATTACTGCTTTGCACACTCTTGGCATTCTCTCCATGAGCTTCAAGAGGTAGTCACCTGAAATGGTTTTCACTTCACTTCAGGTGTGCCTTATCAGGGGTAATTAGTGGAATTTCTTGCTTTATCAATGGGGTTGGGACCATCAGTTGTGTTGTGCAGAAGTCAGGTTACTACACAGCCGACAGCCCTATTGGACAACTGTTAAAATTCATATTATGGCAAGAACCAATCAGCTAACGAAAGAAAAACCAGTGGCCATCATTACTTTAAGAAATGAAGGTCAGTCAGTCCGGAAAATTGCCAAAACTTTAAATGTGTCCCCAAGTGGAGTCGCAAAAACCATCAAGCACTACAACGAAACTGGCACACATGAGGACCGACCCAGGAAAGGAAGACCAAGAGTCACCTCTGCTTCTGAGGACAAGTTCATCTGAGTCACCAGCCTCAGAAATCGCAAGTTAACAGCAGCTCAGATCAGAGAGCAGATAAATGCCACACAGAGTTCTAGCAGCAGACCCATCTCTAGAACAACTATTAAGAGGAGACTGTGCGAATCAGGCCTTCATGGTCAAATAGCTGCTAGGAAACCACTGCTAAGGAGAGGCAACAAGCAGAAGAGATTTGTTTGGGCCAAGAAACACAAGGAATGGACATTAGACCAGTGGAAATCTGTGCTTTGGTCTGTCCAAATTTGAGATCTTTGTTCCAACCGCCGGTCTGTGAGACGCAGAAAAGGTGAACGGATGGATTCCACATGCCTGGTTCCCACTGTGAAGCATGGAGGAGGTGTGATGGTGGGGGGTGTTTTGCTGGTGACACTGTTGGGGATTTATTCAAAATTGAAGGCACACTGAACCAGCATGGCTACCACAGCATCCTGCGGCGACATGCCATCCCATCCGGTTTGCGTTTAGTTGGACGATCATTATTTTTCAACAGGACAATGACCCCAAACACACCTCCAGGCTCTGTAAGGGCTATCTGACCAAGAAGGAGAGTGATGGAGTGCTGCGGCAGATGACCTGGCCTCCACAGTCACCGGACCTGAACCCAGTCGAGATGGTCTAGGGTGAGCTGGACCGCAGAGTGAAGGCAAAGGGACCAACAAGTGCTAAACACCTCTGGGAACTCCTTCAAGACTGTTGGAAAACCATTTCAGGTGACTGCCTCTTGAAGCTCATCGAGAGAATGCCAGAGTGTGCAAAGCAGTAATCAGAGCAAAGGGTGGCTATTTTGAAGAAACTAGAATATAAAACATGTTTTCAGTTATTTCACCTTTTTTTGTTAAGTACATAACTCCACGTGTTCATTCATAGTTTGATTCCTTCAGTTAGAATCTACAATGTAAATAGTCCTGAAAATAAAGAAAACGCATTGAATGAGAAGGTGTGTCCAAACTTTTGGCCTGTACTGTATAATATATAATAATCCATTGTTAGTATTCAGTATCTATGAATGATTCATGCTGGCCTTCTGTTTGTTTTCAGCATCTCATATTCACAAGTTGCAGGGCAGTCTAGTCACGTTCATGCACATTCGGCAATGGGATTACATACAAATGATCAACTTCAACCAAAACACATTTCTTCTGAACCATATTTGGCCAGATCGCACAAATATTACCAGTCTTCTCAACAACATGGATGAAACTACTCACTACCCCAACTTGCGGGTCTTTACACACTGGCCTTCTGTTTGTTTTCAGCATCTCAACTAAATACAACAATTTTTCTCACACTCACAAGTTGCAGGGCTTTGATGTTCACAGCTGCTTTTAAAAACCACAAGGTCGCCAAGCAGGCAAAATGTGCCATCATTCAAGCGTGCTGCATTGTTAGATCTTTTTTTTGCCTTTCATACCTTTCACTGCGGTACAGCACTCCATCAAAAAACGTCTATATGACCAAAAGCAGTCACCAACAGTAAAGTGGTTACCCAAAGATCGACACAAGTTTTGTATAGCATGCCTATTTGTCAAATTTGCTCTCACAGGGGGTCCCCAAACCCTGTAACACTTTCATTCAGTACCTCGCATTTTTCAGTTCTTCGTTCATTAAAGTGCATTTTTTCGACAAAGGACTGAAACTTGGACATCTTATCTGTTTGAACCTTTTTGGCAACTCTCTCCACAAGAGGAACTTAGAAGCAATTTGGGAGGGGACATATTGGGTTCCGTGAAAATACTTTAGCAGAGTGCCCATATTAGATTCAATACAAATGTCGACGTAGCCATAATGGACCCCAATGTCTTACACTCTGGTGGACATGTGTTAGCAAATGTATGTTGAATGACATGTTGTGTTCGCCATAGAGTCTCTGGAATTGTATCACAAATTTCTTTAGAGACAGTTCAGACATGAATGTACAGCTAGACTTGACCTGATCTTGTAGTAGTGTATACATGCTAAAAACGAGTAAGAAAAAATGGTTCCAAAACCGGGCAGGGAGTATGCCTTTTAAAGCAGGCAGAGCATAAAAGAGAGAAACGCTCGCCACTCCGAAGCTTTCCAAAATTTCCTCTCATTAAGCGATCTTGGGGTCCTTGTTACCTCAACAGGAGGTTTTATTTGTTTCAGTCGTCAATTCACTTCCTCTATTTGTCTGCCGGTATACCAGGGCCTCTCGTGGTTTTCAGTATCAAACCACAATGAAGCTATCTGACGAGTGACTCCCAAGCACACATTGTGTTGGTACTCTGGGACAAAACCATTTATCAACTGAAATGCTCAAGCTTCATTAAAGGAGATGGCCCTTTGACTCCATACACTGGGGTTTTCTCTGTACCAACCATTGCATGCCTGTAATGATCTTTTTCATTTCTAAGTTTAGGTTCTGGTACGGATAGTTTTTACCGCCTTCATGGTAACAAAAGTCACAACCATAGCGACCATTGAACTGCCTTGTGTTACGTAGCATCGGACGAGCAACCGAGTCACAGCTCGGATTAGAACAACACTTTTGAGATGCGATTGTTTCCCTGAACATCTTGCCATTCAACACCTTTCTTCTCCAACAGTGAGGCCTCTTTAACAAAGGGTGTTAGTAATGTAAATACAGATGGTTTACCTGGCCCAAACCACAACGCTGACACCAAAACATGTTTTTTCCTCACTTCTGGTTTTAGCTCTATTATCTGACACTGGATGGGCCAAATGCTACATTTGGAACTCTTGAAGACTGGTGCACCATCACAGTTCCAAATAAGAGACAAATCATCCTTTCTGAGAACTCCAGTGTCACATAGTTTTTGATATTCTTGACCAGACTCTGTGTCAGAAAAACCCCAGTGGTTGTAGTTTCTCATTAAGAGTTACATCTGTACTTCTAACAGTTGCTTTATCTGTCCTAAAGTGGCAAAACAATTAAGTAAATGCCCTTCTTTAAATTTGCTTCAGCGTCAAAACTGTGTTGCATGAGTTACACTGAGAAGGGCAGTCTGCTCTAATGCCAAAGTATGTCAGACAGTTTTCAATAGAAGTGAACATCAAAATCAGAGTAACTACCAATTCTTTGTTGAAGAGGTAATGTGATGCCAGGATAAGACCTGGAAACATTATGTTAAACATTTCCAATAAGTGACTTACTGCTTCGCTGGTTAAATTATGCCGTAACACATAAGACATCAGCATCAATACAGTCTCTTTTTTTGTAAAACTTGCCCCAGGAAACAACAGATCATCTGTTGGTTTGTCTTCTGAAGACACAGGCATGCTGTCCGCATCAGCTTCAACTTGAATCAAATCTTCCTTGGCTCCTTGACTTCCAGCAATCACACCATCATCAGACAGGTTCTCTCCAGGATCTGATGGAGTCCTCATTCTGCATGTTGACAAAGAAAAAAAAGATTTAGTTTTATTCTTTATTTAATAACTCTATTTCTGAAAAAGGCTGTATAGCCAAGAGATGTTTTTCACATGAGATACCTCTCCACTCAGCTATTTTATTCAAGTAAGGCTATGCTAACTCAGTGGCCTAGTGGTAGAGTGTCCGCCCTGAGACTGGGAGTTGGGGGTTTAATCCCTGGCCGGGTCATACCAAAGACTCTAAAAATGCTACCCATTGCCTCCCTGCTTGGCACTCGGTATTTGGGGTTGGAATTGGGGGTTAGATCACCAAATGATTCCCAGGCGCGGCACCGCTGCTGCCACCGCTCCCTCAGGGGATGGGTCAAATGCGGAGAACAAATTTTGCGTCCTTTGGGATGTGACCATCAGATGGACTTCAACCTTTTTAAGATTACATAATAGAACATTTTGGCTCTACTACTGAATGACTGCGTTGAAATGTAAGCCAACTGATGTGATTAAGATTGTGAAATCCACATTTTTAATCCTGTGGCCTTCTAATGGCTTTCCTATGTCTCCATACCATATATGTTTGTTCAGAAATTGTGTTATATTCTGCTTTGTTAAAAGGCATTTTCATCTGAACTGTGTCTGTCACTGTCTGATTTCTCTATGCATAGGGAGGGAAACTGAAAACTGCACGCCTAGCGGTTTCGTTCCTGCTGTCAGACACATTTCGGATAAAAATGCATTTTATTACATTACGTAGTAATTAGTACATTACATTGATTTGAGCGTTTATCCAGACATAAGTCTGGGAAAACCCGTAATCTAACAAGAACATGAGTAGCTGTGCCAGGCTAGGAAATTTTCTCCAACAGATATTAGGTCTCACAGACAGTCTCACAGACAGTAAGACAGTCTCACAAGCAACTGATGACACTAACACTAACACACTAACACTATTACACACTACCAAGGCTATTGAAGCCAAATAAGTACATACCACTGAAGCCCAGTCATGCTTTCTTCATCTGAATCTCCCTGCGTCAAGTCTCTACTGCTCCTTCGTTTTCACCGCCCGTGCCCTCAAGATTCCTCATCAGCCTGGCTCCTCAAAACGAGATGCCTCTTCCTCACTCTGAGGGTTAAAACAGAAAACAATATGATTTACCGGTAGTTTTGTTCCATTTCATTTCTAAGCTCTCGAGTTAGTCTCAATAAGGTTATCTTTCTATGTTACCGGCTTACTTTACATGAGATATTGTTATAAACCGAGTCGAACCTGCCCGTCCAAAAGAATCTGATAAACATGCATGTAATAAATAGGGATGGGCACCTAATAGAAGGGATGGTACCGAAAGTACAGATTCAAATAGATACTACCTAGTATTGATTCACTTATGATAGAAAAGGTGCCTTATTTATGTACCTACGATGACTGAGAGTGCATGAAAACGAGTAAGTATGAACGGAGTTGGGGTCCTTTTTATTATCCAAACAGATAATAAAAGTGTATGATTACAGGTAATACAAGTATCATGAGTGAAATTTGAACGTGGCTGACAATACTATTATACTACTGAAGCAAAATCTAAGTACATACCATTGAAGGCCCAGGCATGCTGTCTTCATCAGAATCTCCTTGCATCAAGTCTCTACTAGGTCCTGTGTTTTCACCGCTCATGCCCTCTTCAGGATCAGATGCATTTTCCTTGCCTGCAGATAAACATACAAAAATATCACATTTTATATTCCATTTCAACACCAGCTGTTCTAGTCTATGCAGGATTATCTTTTTGCGTAGTAGTTGACAATATGTTTTTTTAAGTATTTTTTTGGCTTTTTGCCTTTATTTGATAGTAGACAGTGGACAAGAAAGGGGGAGGCAGAGAGAGAGGGAATGACATGCAGGAAAGGGCTGTCCGACGCGGGATTCGAACCGGGGCGACCTGCAGTGAGGACTGCAGCCTCTACATGGGGCGGCTACTCTGCTCACGGCACCACTTGCTGACCTGACAATATGTTTTTGTCATGGTATCTATTTTTAACTTGGAACAACGTGGAGAACACAAAGTTAACCTACCCTTTTGGAAACTGTATTCTATTTACCAAAATCATTGCACAGTGGGTTAGCTTTAATCCCCCACATTGCATAGCTCACAGTTATGTTTTCTTAACAAAAATATTATAAGGCAGGTGTAAGAAATAGAGCCAGATATAACCCTATATGACATAGAAGACATAGAGCTGATGTGATTTGGATACTAATGAGCTCTGTTCAACCAGCTGGGCAGCTGTAGGAACATAGGCTAAGCGCATAACTGCAGTCCCGTTCACTACTTCCTGGACGAGGCGTACACATTGGTTTCCTGTGAAATACTATTGGATGAAGTGATTAATCAGATGTGGTACAAAACCCTGAAATAAATCACTTCATCCAATAGTAACCAAAGTGAGCTTCCTCCTTGAAGTACTGGAGCTGGACTACAGTTATGCCGTAGTCTAATTAGTCTAACCATACAGCTGGTTAAAACTCATTCCTTAGATCAAATGTTCTTTGGAGGAGCTGGTCACCTCCAAGTCGGAGGTGCACGACTGAAGTATGTAAGCACTAACAAGATACCTGTGAAGGTGTCTGCATTGTAACAGATGACAACATACCTTTGAAGATCCAGGCATTGCAACCCTGGAACCCTTGCCCAGGTTTTCTTGGGAATGCGCCAAGTCCTCCTCTCTCTTTTCTACAGGTTTACCAGTGAAAAGAAAATGAGTTAAAGAAGGTCACTTAATTACAAGGGCATATGAATGGCAAATACAGAATCCTACCTTGCTATACTAGCTTGAAGCTACCTTACTTAATTCAGTTAGCTGGGAAATTTATCATTTTCATTTATTGACAAGACACTTGCCAACTGGTACTACTTCGAATAGAAAGTTCTGGAATAAAATATATTAGGGCCATGGGTGCAAAAATGCAAACCCCATCACCTGTGAAAAAGGTGACAAAGAGCCCTTACACACGGATCAAATTAATTGGATTTAAAACGTTTATTTTCACCAAAAGGTGACAAATTTGCACCCCTGCATATTCAATGGAGACCAATATGTCCTTTTCAGCCAAAGTCCTAGCCATTTTAGTCACATAGTATGAAATGAATTGATAAAATGGTGTTCTTTGCAGTACTTAGAGAAATGCACAAATTCTTGTATTTACATCAGCAATCACACCATTTGATGAGTAGATGACATACAGCTGATTGTGTATTCATTTGTGTGTCTGGATTGGCTAGGTGTTTGTATGTTATAGGTTACCGATACTGATGTGAGATGTGTTGAGGTAACATTAGTAAGAATCCCCGGTTTGTTTGTCTACTACAGTGACATATTCTCAACCATTTCAGGCCGTGAACCCCCAAAATCATATTTGAACTTGGGATCCCCCCAATTGTTTTACTATTTCCACAGATAAATATTGTGAAAATAGCAGATCTACAGGCTCACAACGCCTCGTGTTGCATGGCATTGTGAGCCTGCAGATCAGCTATTTTCAATTTTTGCCATCATTATAATATTATTAAAATCATTATTATTATTATTATTGTTATTATTACTACTACTACTACAATTTGGCCAATGTTTTTAGCAGTTTGTTGATTGCTTAATCACTTTTGAAGCAGTATTTTTCTTTGAGGGTCTTACAAGTCCCTAATTTCCCTGCTAGAAAACCAGCATAGACCAGCAAGGCTGGTCACCAGCAAACCAGCATGGGGTATGCTGGTTATACCAGCAAAACCAGCATATGTTGTGTTTTGGTGCTGGTGACCAGCATCCCATGCTGGTTATGCTGGTCACCAGCATTCCATGCTGGTTATGCTGGTCCAGCATCCCATGCTGGTGACTCATTACACTGAATGAAAAATGCTCTACTCTGCACATTGCAGCCTTATTCATTTAAGACAGGGTTGTCAAACTGGTGCCATGGAGGGCCAAGAGGCTGCAGGTTTTCATTCCAACCGAAACCTCCACCAGGTGATTTCACTGATTGGTTCCTCCTTTCTGATACAAGGTGAGGTAATCAGTGAAATCACCTGGTGATCTATTGATATCTATTGTTCGTGACCCCCTAGCTCTTCCTACTAAACATGGTCAACGGAACATGAGAGGAACTGCAGTCAAAATTCAAATATGAATGATTCAAATTCAGTTACTAGTGACACATTTTTCAGCCCATACTTCAAACAAAGAAAAAGCAAAAACTGCAAAAACTCTGACCTCTGATGCTGAAAATATATTCTTGTGTGCTGCTAACATGTCCATACTCAATTGAGGTGATGTATTGATTGGCAAAGCTCACTCTTCCCCCAAAGTCTCTTGCTAGCGCTCCATTCGTCCACCGCTGTCTCTTGAATTCCGTAGCCACACCTTAATCTCATCCTCAACTTCAGAATCCTGAGGACTTGGCTGGAGGGAGCATTTTCTTACAGCCTCTGAAACATAAAAGTAAAGGGGCCTATATGAAATAATGTGTGTAGTGAGCAGTATCTATATGCTTTTTCTAATACCAGTGTTACCAAACAGTCATTTATTTTTGGCGGGCCGCCACAATATCAACACTGTCCTCCACATATTAATTTTTCTATTTCCAGAGTTGCGCACCATGTTCAATCACTTAGACAGCGTAGCAGTGAATATCATGTTAAATATGCTGACAGAGTGGATGTATTCCTTCTTTGTGTGTGTGTGCTTGAGTGAGAGAGAGATATACCTTAATCTCTCTACTCTGTGTCACAAACCAGGAAGTCAAGATCAACTCCTCTTCTGTCTGTACTTCTTGGTTTTCTGTCTCTGTTCTGGAAGAGAGTGTAGGGTGGGAACAAAGAGGGAGAGAAACAGAGGGATGGAGTGAGAGAGAAGGAGAGTAGAGAAAGAAGGCCAAGACGTGGGTAATTTTCTTTGTGAAAGACAATAAAAGCACGTTACAGTATCTGTTTATTCTAGAATTCACATTGTTTGTTTGAAGATAACATTTGACATTATGAGCATATTTGGGTGTGTCATTTGTTGTCATTTGTTGTACAGGGCTCCAGACTGCGACCAAATGGTCGCTTTTTGCAGCGACCCTTGAGACAGCGCAAGCATATTTGGCAACCACTTGCACGTGTGCAACTTGTAAATTTGCCGACATTTTTTTTATGTCTAAAAATGTCCAGGAACTAGCGGTTATGAAAGGAAGGAGTTTTAGGGAGGTGTCGTTCAGACCTGATCACATCTGGATCAGCTGTCAGTCAGTTCAATAGCTGTTTGTGTCTGAGCACATCAGTGCTGTAATATTAGGCTCACAGCCATCTGAGTTTCTCTCTCTGTACTGTTACCTGATCAACAAACATCTGCACTGAATAAAAACCTGCATGCAGTATTTAAACTGTGCACTGTGTCAGGCAGAGGCACACAAATAAGTTTTACTGAAAAGAAACGTTCATATTTTTGATTATTAGTATTGTCTGTTTTCACTGATGTCCTGATTTTAAAGTCACGGTTTAATAACCCATAATTTTATAAAAGTGTCTTTTGTTCATCACACTTTATTGAGGCTAAATGCTTCAGGAAATTTTTTCTTTTATCACTTTTATCAGCGCTCAATGGTCAGCCTGACAAGTGTTTTTTTTCCCCCTAGCAAACAGACTCATCTACTCTCTCTGACTTAAGTCCATAAAAATAATCCAAATCCATAACAGTTCACATGGGAAGTAGCTACTGATGAAAAGAAAACTATTTCTGATTAATGCAGTCATTTAAAAACTGACTGGTAGTTCTGGAAAAAAAAAAACAGCTGCTTGGTAATATTATCTCTGCTAATACTGACCACCATGCTGCCCATTACAAGTCACTTACACGCATCAGACACCGGCCTCCAAGTATCACTTCATTTTTAGCCAGAAAAAAAGCTGTGTACGTTAAGCCTTGACTTCTAATAGTCTATTTTAACGTACAGTAGCCTTTAACGTACAGTAGCCTACTTGGTACACAATACATTTCTCTCGCTGAGTTTCTCCACTGTGCTTGCCTCCTCACTCTTACACGTACTGAACTCCGTTTTACACTGTGGACCCTCCACGACTAGCATGAGTAAACCGTGAAGTGCCGTGAGGATGCGCAAACCGGCGCAAACAAAGTGGACTTGAGTAAGTAGAGGGTGTAAGGCCATGTTTAAACAAATGCCCCCTCTGTCTCCTATCCGCAAAAACATAGTACATACGGAGAGACTGTGACGTTAGCTGAAAAAGGCAGACCCACACCGAGGAGTGTAGGTGGTGTGACCCACGCAGCTGACAAATTATTCCCGGACCCTCAGCCTTCCTCACGCACACACTCAGACAGGTGAACTCTCTCCCCCTCAACATGGATTATTAAAATTATAGTAAAAGAAAAACGTCGGCAAATTCCACGCACAACGACGCGCGTGCTTTGCGAGAGAAGCTGTGAAAATATTGGCGCTGTCTCAAAAACGGCAAAATGCCACGATCTGGTCTCAGTTTGGAGCCCCGACTGTTGTCAGAAAATTAAATACTCTCGCAGGCCACTGTGGTAATCGGACATGAGGAATATGAGAAACAGGATGATAGGGACCACTAGCCCAACCTTATATTTATTTTTCGCTGAGTGAAGTTTAAGCTAAGCCAACCGTCAACGTCAAGGTTTGCTAGCTGACAAAGATAGCTAACATTCGTCAACGTTCGAAAAAATGGCTAATGGTCTGAATTAACTAAAACCATACTCAAATACAATCCCAGGTGAACACACACTATGACAATATTTGCTGTAACATTAAACTTTAAGATGAAACATTACAATTAAAACTCACCTCGGGAAAACACCACCTTCAGCCAGAAGAAGTAACGGTCGCGCTCTGTTCCGGTGGGGCATGTGAAGAGGCTCAAGTGCGTAGTGATATATGGCACCTCTTCAGCAGAAGATAGTTCCAAGCACGGACGTAATTTGGGGAGGGGGCAGGGAGGACATGTCCCCTCCACTTTTTCAAAAGGCAGTTTTGGTCCCCTGCAGTTTTTACTGTCCAAAAACAATGTTACGCTATATTAAATGGAGACCGGTCAAGCACTGGGACCCAGCGGAAAACGGCCGCTCAAGCTGAAGCCTGTTTTCCTTGAGACCGCCCACAAGCTCTTCGATTGGCTCTGCCGTTTCTTGCTAATGTGTGATTGGCCGTTCCCGCTGCCACTCACTGGTTGTAAACAGCGCCTGGACTTGCTCTCCGGTGAAAAAAGGGGAAAAAAGCGATGCGCATCACCGGTGTTTAGCTCGTTAGCCAGGAGTCCGTCTTCATCTGCCACTGTAAGTCCAATGATCGACGACACTATGTGTTTGGAAGCTTTGGCTAAATTGATTATGTTAAATGTTAATAGTTAACTATTCTGTGGTCTTTGAGTCAAACTGACCCGTGTTCACTTTTCTTTTATATTTAAAATTATATTTTCTTCCATATAACTGCCTGAAAATGGCAGATGGTTCTCTGTTACACTCACTTCAAATAAAATTGATGATCACTACTTGCATTGAATTATGGATATATATATATATATATATATATATATATATATATATATATATATATATATATATATATAATTTATTTATATATATTTTTTTTTCAGTTTCTCCCCTCCTGTGATATTCCCTGGTCAATTTGATCTGCCCATCACTGGGTGGTGCTGGGTGGTGGTCCAAACACTTGAAATGATTTCATTTCATTTTCACATATACCAGTCTGCGATAATCCATCCATTTATATGCCTGAGTTTAACTATTGTCAAAATAATTCAGAATTTCTGCTTTTTTTTTTTTTTTTTTTACTAAAAAATGAGGTATAATTTTATGTAAATGAGGTCTATTGACCAAAAAAATGGTAAACTGTTAATTTTGAACCCTGCTAAACCTTTTAAAACATCTATTATCTATTATATTATCTATTAAAAATTATAGGCTTTTCTTGTTAAAAACAAAAATAATATTTGTTGATGAGTTTTTAAGTGATCATGTGTAGACACAATCCAATTCAAATAATGGATTTTTTATGCATTCTGTGCAGAGGCTATAAATGCAGTCTCTCTCTGAATTTCAAATTACATTTAAAAAAGGGCTGCCTGCACAAAACCATCATGGGCCCAAAGGTACAAAACTTGCTCTGGACCCAAATGGGCTGGCCCACACTGGGCCAACATGGGCTTTCTGTGGGCAATCCACTATTATGGGCTGCTTACGGAGAGCCCGTGGTGAGCTCAGAGCTCTGGGCCTTGCCTGGGCAAGCCAGCACTGGGCCGGTGTAGGTTTGGTCTGGGCTGGCCCTAGCCCACAGTGCCCACAAAAAGCCTGCGTGGGCCCCACTGGGGCATGTTTGCTGGGGGATGCTGGTCACCAGCATGGGATGCTGGTCCAACAACATGCCATGCTGGTCCAACAACATCCCATGCTGGTCCAACAACATCCCATGCTGGTCCACCAGCATCCACCAGCATTTCCATGCTGGTCCACCAGCTACACCAGCATCAGACCAGCACTAACCAGCATTAACCAGCATAGACCAGCAAAGAATCCATGCTGGTCTATGCTGGTTTTTTTTTAGCAGGGTTATCAGTTCACTGTCATCTGGGGACCCACCCATAATTCTGTGGCGACCACCCTGGGAGTCCAGACCCACAGGTTGAGAACCACAGTACGTCCTTTTCAATGTTGGTTTTCTCCGGAAAATAAACTTAGCTCACAAAATGTGGCACAGGTCGCTGGCACTAGCTGGCTAGTAATAACAGACAAAAACGACTGGGTTTTGTAATGAAAATAATGTTTGATCGTTGACACCGATTTTATAGGATACCACACTTTGGCATAAGACCGGGCCGGCGCTTTCGGACGGTGTGTGTGTGTGTGTGTGTGTGTGTGAGAGAGAGAGAGAGAGAGAGAGAGAGAGAGAGAGAGAGAGAGGAAACACACACTCTGATCTATCGGTCATGTCACCTGAGTATTATCTACGTAACTTACCTGTCTTTTCCATCTGTACTTGGTTCTCCTTGGAATCTCGTCTGATTCGCTCTCCAAATACTTCTGATAACCTCCACGTTTTTGAGCCATAATAAACTGCTCTAGTAGGCTAGGCTGATACATCTACGGCTAGGCGAGATCTGCGTGCCTGGTCTTGTGCACTGCGCATGCGCGCAAGGGCGTGCCGCGTCCCCACGCATCCCAGAGTCCTTTGCTACGAAGACGGTTATCTTCTAGCAAACGCGCCAACTAACGTTAGCTAGTTCAAACGTGAGCAGTCATGGAGTATGCGCTGTTTTATTTCAAAGTCGACAAGACTGTGGAGGTCGGACCAGTAAAATCCATCAAGGATGAGGATATGAGTAGTGGTGGGCAGGTGAAGCCTCATGAAGCACTGAGGCTTTCCTAACAATTGTGCCGAAAAAGATTCAAAGCTTCAAGGCTTCAGTGACGGTGACATCTGGTGGACAACTGAAGCCATAGCAACCTCTCAAGAGCACGACTGAAGCACTGACACTGTTTCAATCCCGTGTCAGCAATTAAAGTTCAGAAAAAAACTGTGTGGTCATTCAAGTGTTTTGTTCATTCATACCAAATAATGATTACATCGTCATTATACATAAGTGCAACTAACATCTTTATTAAAAGGAAAAAAAAAAATGCAGACACTCTCACCCTTATTCTAAAACACATTCCAGATTAACCCAAAGAATAAATCTAAATGATATGAAGGGTTAAATGTTGGTTAAGGATTTATTTAAAGCTTTAAGCTTTATTTAAAAACTGTACATAACAGGATCAGAGATCCTTCCTACTTTGCAAATGATCATGGTGTTTGAACTCAGAAACGTTGTTTTTTTTAACTGTTTTATTCCAGTGTTTTTAAGGAATACCTTTAAAAATAATGGTTTGTCATTTGGGGACTTGTATGGTCGATTTGGAATGATTATTCACAGAAGCACACAAGTTATTTGTCTTCACAGATTTTTATTTAGAAATAAGAGTTTTTCCACTGTGGCAGGCTTCAGTCTGCTCCTCTTCTGGCTCACCAGCTCCCCAGCTTTGGAAAAAATCCTTTCGCAGGGAACAGATGATGCTGGGATGCACAGATATTTGCACGCAAGTTTCCACAGCGTAGGATATAAGGTCCTGCGTGCCACCCAGTATTTCAGGGGATCTTCTGCTCTTGCCAGAATTTGTTCTTTCAAATACCTATGACACAAGAAGACAAGAATGACTAAGACATTGAATGACTGAATAAAACAACTGATGTTTCAGCAGTAATCAACATGCATATCTCTGGATCTCCACTGTAGCGCTGGCAGATGCACTGCTGGTGCGTTGCTGAGACTCTACATAGTTGTCCAGTAAAGCCCACAAGTTGTACTGGTCTTCACCAGCACTGGCAGATGTTGTTGCAGTCTCCACTGGCACATCTTCTGCTGACCCATCAATAACACTGGCACACTCTCGTGTCAGCCTTTCAACAGCAGCCTGAGCATTGCTTGGATTTGTAAAGCCAGCCTGTTTGAACCGTGGATCCAAGATGGTGGCCACACACAGGGAGTTCACCTTTTCCAAGCCACTGAATTTTTCACTCAGATTATTTCTCAGGTGGTTGGCAAGAGTGGCACCAACACAAGGAGCCATTTGGGCACATTCAGCAGAAATTACATGTCTCAGCATTTTGGCAATAGGAATCGCCTTTGACCCTGACACTCTCCTTTCCTCAGACAGCTCAACAGTTGCCTGGTAGAATGGCCTTAAAACTGTCAGGCACTGGTTAATTGCTGCATAGTCATCAGCAGTGAAAGGCACTATGTCAGTGCTAAGGGATGCTAGGGCTGCCCCTAATGGTTCTCTCTGCTCATAAAGCCTATGAAGCATGGCATAAGTGCTGTTCCATCTTGTTTCCACCTCTTGGACAAGCTTTTTTTGTGGCATGCCCATATTTACCTGAATAGAGCAACTTTTCTTTCGCTTTTGAACTGGACTTGAAGTGTCCCACTATTTTGCGGGCCCTACTGCGCATGTTTTCCAGCTCAGAAGTCTGACAGAGTGATTTTTTAACAATCAGATTCAGCATGTGGGCAAAGCAATAAATATGTCTAACATTCAACTGACTAACACTTGCCACAATATTGTGAGCCCCATCAGTAACCATCCCACAGACCTTTTCAGTGATTCCCCACTCAGTCATCAAATTTGCAATAGCATCTGCAATATTAGCTGCTGTGTGGGTCAGAGGAAAATACTGCACACCTAAAAGCACAGTAGCCAGATCTAGGCTGTCTGACACATAATGGCAAGTGACACCAAGGTATGCATCCATGTTGACTGATGTCCACATGTCAGCAGTCAAACTCACAGCTGAAGCCTGCTTAATTTCTGCCAAGGCCTTCTCTTTGGTTACGGTGTACCTTGCTTCCACCATTGCCTTTACAGTTTTGCGGCTTGGAATGGAGTAGGATGGGTCCAGGATTTGAATTAAATTTCTGAACCCTTCATCCTCAACGATAGAAAAAGGCTGACTATCTTTAACTATCATGTCCACCAAGGCCTCATCCAGCTTCTGTTTTCTGGACACTGTGTGGGAGAAAGGTTGCTATATGAACATGATACACAACATCTACAGTAAACAGACACACACAAACAGTATATTAGCTTACTGTCAGGATTTCTAGTGTTGACAGGGTCACTGGTTTGCTGGGCATGACTGTCATCATGCCTGGCACGCAAGTGTCTCAGCATAGATGAGGTGTTGTTGCTATAAGACAACTCTTGTGTGCAGAGCAAACACCGCACCTACAAGTAATTGTAATTTTGAGACCCATTTAAAAATGAAAAATACAATTCAATAATGGAAACATAAAATGTAGGCCATAAACTGCAATATACCTTATTTGGTGGTATGAGATCAAAATGATCCCAAACTTTTGAACGTCGTTTACTACTCGCCATGAAAACTGCCAAAATACATCAAATTCTCTCCAAACACTCTCCAAATTTCTATCTCCTCTCAACCCCATTTTGAAGAATAATGATCCATCTTATATAGCTGGCATGGCGCCAAACCATTCAAATCTGTCAAACCTGTCAAGCTGTCATTGGCTCAGAATGCATTGAAACACTATGAGTCACTGAAACGTACTGAAAGACTATGAGCCAATGAAAAGCTTCGAAACATTTTGAAGCAACGAAAGCGCGAAGTGATGCAGCGATGACGTTCGAAGCTTCAAACGTCATCGGTC
Source organism: Myripristis murdjan (assembly GCF_902150065.1). Classification (NCBI taxonomy): domain Eukaryota; kingdom Metazoa; phylum Chordata; class Actinopteri; order Holocentriformes; family Holocentridae; genus Myripristis; species Myripristis murdjan. Next base: position 18,949 of record NW_021941807.1, read on the forward strand.
ACGTGCCACTAGTGTTTGATACAAGCTCCGACACAGCTGCTCGAATCACTTCGCTTCAGGAGGAGTGACACAAGCTCCGAAGCCTCGGTATCATTTGCCCATCACTAGATATGAGTAAAGTTGACACATCAGAAACTATAAAAGAATGCCCTGATCTGACGGATGATGAAGGGTGGATAAATGTTAAGTGGACCAGCAAGGGGAAAAAGAAGAAGAAGAAGGAAGAATATTTTCTTGCCAAGGTCTTGCTGTTCAGTGGTAAGTAACTGAATATCGAATATTATCTGACTTAACTTATCGTACTAGGGTGACGAAAAAGCTTTAGCTAGCTAAAACGCTTAGCTAGCTAAGCTAACACTTAGCTAGCTAAGTGTTTTTTTTTTGTTGTTGTTTTTTTTGTTTTTTTTTTAATACATTGTGTTCTCCCTGCTCTTCTCGAGAGTGGGGCAACGTCGAATTAAAGCTGCAAGCAGCGTTGGACGGGCCCTCGCACCTGTGCCCCGCGTCCCCCTTGTGCCCGTCGGGAACGGTTGTGGACACTCTGACTTTGAGGCCTTCTAAAACGGTTCAATTAATAATTTGAGTGAAATTCATGGACATTTCAGTATTTTTTTTTTTTTTTTAAATTTGTGATGCAAAGAGATTATTCAATGAAATGACATTTATTGCAATTGAGTCAGGGAGAACTTACAAACAAGGTGGCGCCACATTCAGTTCACTTCGAAGCAGCCTTTTGCCCCCTGGCCGCACGTGCAGGTCCAATTGTTTGTAACGTTACACAAGAAATCCGTCTATTGGGTCCTTCTTCTTTTTTGAATTAAGTCTTAGTTCTATGGTGTTACTTTCCACGTCCAGCGTCTCCATCAGCTCCACTGCCCTCTCTGCCCACACTGAGAGTGAATGCCTCCTGAGTCTCTTGGGCTGTGTTCAGACTGCAGGCGAATCTGATTCAAATCAGAGTCCTTCTCAAATCCGATTTTTAGGGCTGACTGTCCACACTGTTTTTAGCAAGTGTCCAAATCGGATCTGGCTCTGTTCAGACTGGGCCACATCATTGAAAGAGTCCGCTTGATGACTGGTTAGTCGGATCTGCATGCTGCATTTGGATTTAATAACTCTTTTCTTCCATCCAGATGACTACAGTGACCTTTGTAAAAAGAGGGAAGACTGGTGCCAAAGCGGCGCAGATATATGGGCAACCCGTAAAAGAAAAATAACCCCCCCCCCCCAACAAGTTGGCGGACCAGGAGGACAGACCAGCGGAAAAAAAGGTGATATACACTGTAAAAACTGCTGGGTTAAAAACAACTCAATTTGGGTTATTTTGGTAACCCAGTGCTGGGTCAAAAAGGGACCGACCCAGCACTGGGTTGTTATAACACAGCACAGTTGGGTTATTGGTCTGACCGAGCATGTTGGGTTATGTTTTCTACCCAAAAAATGGGTAGAAATGACTATATTGATGGGTTAAACTTACCAAAGAGTGGGTTGAAAAATACAACCCAAATTCTGGGTTATCGGTATTATTTAGGTTAAAATGACTTTTTTCACATTCACACACACAGTCATACCTAGGACCAACTTAGCTTCTCCAATTCACCTAACCTGCATGTCTTTGGACGGTGGGAGGAAACCGGAGTGCCCGGCGGAAACCCACGCAGACAAGGGGAGAACATGCAAACTCCACACACAAAGGATCTTGGGTGGGAATCGAACCCAGGACCTTCTCACTGTGAGGCCACAGTGCTAACCACTACACCACCGTGCCACCCTCATTTCACATTAACGATCCTCATACCAAACTTTCTTTTGGCAAACAATTGTACATTGCAAATTAAAAAAAAAAAAAAAAAAAAGTTTTCAGTAACGTTCATGGACTAATTATTTTTTCCACTTTAAAATCATGAAAACTTGAACCATTGAGCCAGAGGTAGCTGAAATCTTTGTAGCTTGTTTAGCTCACATAATAAACACTTTAACCATCAAACCTAGTAATCTAGCCTAGGGGGCTGTGCATCCACAGCATAGACATACAAAATGTTTGTTTGTTTGGTAGATTTTTTTTTTTTTTTTTTTTTAGCTCACTTTGACAGTTGTAGTTTCACTATCTAACCGTTTTCAGTTACATCCCGGACCCGGAGCAATGCTGCTGCGTGCTGCTTGGTCAAGTCGTGTCGTCCTCTGCTCAAAAAAGGCTGGCTGGCTGCAAGCATCTCCAACCCATTGCGTTGGGTCACCATTTTTAGATTTGAAACAGTGACCCTTTGGTCTATCATCTTCATCTACCTTCATCTACTATCTTCATCTACCCGGTTTATAATATTGGATTATGTGATTGATAAGGCACTTTCAAAATAATCCAATCCAAATGTCTTTCTATAGCAGCTGAAGGTGTTTAAACACCCCATGCATTTTTTGAAACACAGTTTCAAAAAATCACAGTTTCAAAAAATCCTAGAGGAAACCCTGCCACAGGTGGTACTATAGCACCCAATTGAGAACTTTAAATAAACATGTTTCAGGCTCTTTTTGACCTACCGTCATGATATTTTTGCACGCATAGTACATTGCCTCCAGGGGAACAAATATGCATCATAGCAGAAACCACAACCACCCTCAATTCTGATTGGTCCACACGTTTTGCTCAATATCTGCAGACCTTTTTCTAGTTATTGTTGTTATGGTGTAGTCCATTAGGGAAGAGGATTCTGAGATGCAAGACCTCCCCGTGGAAGACATCTCCATGTCAGATGATGACCTGGAGCCTGACCTGGACTCTCACCCTACCTTCCGGACCTGGGGCACAGCGATGCTCGAAATAAGACAACTTAAAGAGGAGAGGGGAATTACTGGATGCAGTGACCCGTAATATTTCGATTATACATTTTCCAGCTTTCCCAGCATGGTAGACTGGCTTGGTATAGGCAGAGTAATTTTATGCAAGTCAGCCCAATCAGCTAGGGGTGTCCCATGTCAGATTTTGAGTATCTACCGATCTGCCGACTCCCGATCTGATACTTCTGCATTTTTTCATATCGGATAATCCAATCAAAAGCGACCATTTGTATGTGTAAAGGAAGCATTGTGAGCAGTTTTCAAACTAAAGGTATCAGGCTAAAAGCACATAGAAGGTCATGCATCTTATTATGGTTTTCTTTTTTACATGGATTTTATTTTGTGCCACTGCCACTGACTGAAAAGGTTGGTGGCAACTGTGCCACCAGTGTAAAATGTTCGAGCTCTGGCAAGGATTTTCTATGTCGCCGTCTGAGCCGTTTAATGGCAGTCGTGCTTTTCCATAGCCAGTGAACCACAAGGGTGTGTTCAGGTTAGCCGCAAACGTTTGTTGTGCTCTATGGAAAATAGTTTGTAAATTTAATGTTCACTGTGTTGCTGAAGTTGAAAGCACCCCAGCTGTTTGTGAAAGAGGTTGGGATATCTGCCATCTTTTAGCGTTACATTGCTCTCTATTGTACTGGACCATCTCCCATTATGATACTCTCTGGTACAGGTGAAACTGAAGCCTCATCACTTTACCCTCCTGTATATTCATAAATTCTAGAGTAGGCCTACTCTAGAATCTATCAGTATACATACAGTCATGGTTTTGCACCCTTGTCTTATAATTTACAATTTTCACTGTCTGAACAGAGCTCTCCGGGGTTGCGCGGCAGCTAAAGAAGGTTTTGCACGGAACTGCTTCCACAACAAATCACCCAAGGTATGGATTGTGAGGCAGCATGCTTCTACTGATTGTATTGATGGGAGAAATGATGGCAGGAAAAGTTACTATCAAACCACAAAAAAATTTAAGAAACAATAACAGGCTGGTTGGGCTGGTAGTCTGGCAGCCGAGGGGGTGAACCTTGTTTAGTCAGAGTTTTTTTTTTCCTGCTGTTTCTTGTAGCTTTGGGGTCCTTCTTCAAAATCCTAAAGGGTGTCCGGTAGAGAGACCACCTAAGGGATCAAAACGACCCCATGCTGTCTGTCCTCTATAAACCCCGAAAATGCTAACCGGGCACTGTCCAAGATTATGAAGAGGGACCCCCAAGCTAAGATTTCCTAATGAGATGACTCACAATGTCGCGGTTTGCACCATCCTCCCAAATTGATTTGGAGAAATGGGTTACTGATGAAGTGTTCTGATTTCTCCAGCACTCCTATGCGGCCCGCCTCAAGGCCCACAACATCTGACATACCAGCACTGCAGGACACTCCCCCAAGACCACCATCTGAAGGACTAGAGTCTGAGATGACAGTAAGTATCACATGTACAGTATTCCCCTCATTAGGGTAACAATTTTAAATTGTCTTCATGGGAGCAATATGAATTTGAAAAGTGGTTTTGAATGTTGCATTGTTTGTACAAAGAGTGTAGCTGTTTACAATTAAAATAAATTGGTAAATATTAAAAACGTATGAGGCTGGAGTTTGGCCAAAATATTCAAATTGCATGAACTTTTATGTTTCACAAATAATATTAAAAAAAAAAAAAAAAATTAGCTTTACATGTGCACTCTTTTAGAATGCACCATGCAGAAGATGGGTAATTGTTATACCTTTTGTAGACAGAGCTCTTCCTTCTTACAGACTGAATGTCCGTTCCTAAAAAGGGGCTCTGAAAGTGCAGCTGCCTCCACTGACCGAAAGGATTGCCTTTAGTGTTGTGTGTATAGGATTCCCCTTGGTAGGGAATCCTTGCATTAAACAGGTCTGCTTATCAAGTCATTAAGGGATGGTCCTATGACAGTATAAGTGGAGCGATTAATAGTTGCCCTTCCCTACCGGCGTCTAAGGTCATGACTGCACTGACACTGATGCTGACTCTTAGAGGTCTGTGACGACTGTGTTTGCAAGAATATGGACTCTGTTCTGTAAGGAGATACCTATTGCATATCTATCAGCATAGTACATTCTACAAAGAGTGCACATGTAAAGCTAGAATTATGCATTTTCATTATTTGTGAAACAAAAGTTCATGCAATTTGTGACGAATAATTCTGCCGACGCCAACCTAATACATTTGTAATATTTTACTTTAAACTTTAAAATTGTCAATGTAATTAATAATTACAGACACTGCAGCTCAACACACATAACTGTACGCACCTATCCTTTAATGTTTTTAGAAGTACAGTACTAATCTAGAAGCACAAATTGGAGACCTGTTACTTCACACTCCTTCCCCACCTCTAATCCTCCGCCACCTCTAACCTTTCCGTCACCACTTGACATACAGTACATGTACATACTGCACGTGTGTAGAGTATCTAAATTTTATACATTTTTTACATTGTTTTGCAGGTCGATCTTGTTCCGGGCTCCGGGGTTCGAGTTCCCAAGTGCAAGTTAAGTGCCCTTAGGACAAGCACTCCTGCCACCTACATCGGGGACCTTGCCATCCTCGTTTTTGGAAAAGAAACTCTTTCAGAGTCGAGCTTGACCGGGAAGCAGTCTGGCGCCCACAAAGATGTGGCGTCAAAGCGACCACTGGATGAAAAGAAGCTTGAGGTCATAATTGGTGAGCTCTTCAGTTGTGATTTATAGCCCAGCTTGCTTCACATCAATTAGTTAATTGCTCTCTTGAAAGGATTTTTGGTTAATCTGGCTCAAATTTGTGTGTGTGTGTGTGTGTGTGTGTGTGTGTGTGTGTGTGTGTGTGTGTGTGTGTGTGTTTAACAGGGCATGTTAGGTCCAAATACCCAAACACCAGCGTCCAGGAGGTCAGAAGGGTAATCCGGAAGAAGATAAACAACATCAGCTACAACTCTAAGAAAAACTAAAGATAGAGCCATTTCGAAAAATGTTGCACTGGCTGGGCACTTTATTTTGATTTTTTGATATTTATTTTAAGTTTTATGCCCCCTGATCTGATGCCCGGGGATGTCTTACCCCCCTCTGTCCTGATGAAGACCATGTAGGTATAAAAATAAAAACCTCCTCGTTCTTAACTGAGTGCCCGGGTCTCCCTATTTTTCTGTTTTACAGTGTTCAAGGTCAAAGTTGTTCAAAATTCAAGTTGTTCTAAATTTATTGTATTTTTGACACAGATTAATTAAATGGTAATTGTGTATGAAGGTTCAATGTCTGCATTTGAATATCTTAAAAGGTAAACAATCAGACTTGTGGACTAGTATTAAGATGTTAATTTGCTGTATATGAGTACTCTGCATTCAAGTAAATTGTAAGTAAAGGAGTAGTGTACTATAATTACTGTAGCAGTATTTATTGCTAGTATAAGAATAGCAATTCAAGTGCATTGTAAGTAAGCGGGCATAGTATATTTTGAGTATATAAATGGTATGCTTCAAGTATGACAACAGTTTAATTCAAGTATGGTTGTAGTATGCATCAAGTATAAGTAAAGTATATTTCAAGTACATTGCAGGTAAAAGTAGTGTACTTATAAGTTTATAAAAGTGCAATGTAAGTAAAGCAATAGTGTACTTCAAGTACAACTCAAGTACAACTCAAGTACATGAAATAGTATAATTTAAGTATACTTATATATACTTCATTAATACTTAAGGAAGTCTTCAGTAGTGTACTTCAAGTACACTAATGAGTATATGAATGGTTTACTTTAAGTACAACTCAAGTACAACTCAAGTACATGAAATAGTATAATTTAAGTATACTTATATATACTTCATTAATACTTAAGGAAGTCTTCAGTAGTGTACTTCAAGTACACTAATGAGTATACGGATGGTTTACTTTAAGTACAACTCAAGTACATGAAATAGTATAATTTAAGTATACTTATATATACTTCATTAATACTTAAGGAAGTCTTCAGTAGTGTACTTCAAGTACACTAATGAGTATATGAATGGTTTACTTTAAGTACAACTCAAGTACAACTCAAGTACATGAAATAGTATAATTTAAGTGTACTTATAAATACTTCATTAATACTTAAGGAAGTCTTCACTAGTGTACTTCAAGTACACTAATGAGTATATGAATGGTTTACCTTAAGTACAACTCAAGTACAACTCAAGTACATGAAATAGTATAATTTAAGTATACTTATATATACTTGATTAATACTTAAGGAAGTCTTCAGTACTACTGAAGTAGTACTTCAGTAGTACTTCAAGTTCTTTCAGTATATAGTTCAAGTTCTTTGAGTATATAAATGGTTTATGTTAAGTAAAGGAATAGTACCATTCAAGTACAGGTAATAGTATAATTTAAGTATACTTATATATAAGTAAAGTAATCTTGAAGTTTACTTGAGTATACTCAAAAGTGGGCCAAATCAGGGTACTTTTAGTATAAGTATACTAACTAGTACATATGTAAGTACACTACTAGTACATAAATACAAGTATACTTGGTAATGAAAGTATACTTGATAAAGTATACTCAAACTCCACTTAAGTATACTTGGAAAGGTAAACTAGCAGTTTACTTCTTTTTGGTAAGGGCCGTCACAGCTGATGTCAGATCAAAGGAGATTGGCACCGTTTGTGCTGATTGTGAGGTTTTGGTGACGTGCGCCAGCCAGCCAAACTTCCACTGCGCCAGCTCCGCTCCGCCTTGCGCTGAAAGTAGACGTGGTTTCAGATGGCGAGCTTTTGGCGCACCTCAGCGAAGCCTTTTGGCACGAAACTGTCACTGCGCCAAGCCGAATCTGTCAGCACCTCCCCCCGCTGCGCCGCCACTCCCATCTCGGCGAACCTCCGCCTGCGAAACTTGGACACTGTCCGCCTCTGCCGTTTCGCCGGTCGAAACTAGCTCTGCGCGGAGTTCGCCTCACTGTGCCACCCTGCGCTGCGCCGGGAAACTAGAGCCCATAGATTTCTAAATACGTACACCTCCACCTGATTCAAGCCTCATTCCCCCTCTCTCTCCTATTTCCATCATTGGTGTGTTAGCTGCCAGTTTCTATGATTCAAGATCTTGTGTTCAAATTTGGACCAATGAGACAAAGTTTTTTCTTATTTTCAATCAGGTAGCAGACAGTAAGGGTGAGGATGGTGTAAAAACGGAAAGTCTTTTTGCATTCACTTTTCTCTTGATTTTCAGTTTTGAGTCAAATTAAAGCCTTTTTTCTCAATTTCCTGCACAGTGAAAAGTCAATGAAAAGCCAAAGTATGTGGTGTCACTTTTCAAGACTGTTTGAAGGTTGTAGTAGCATGAAAAGACCACAGGGTGACAGCAAAAGACCATGTATAAAATTGAGCTAGACGCTAGAGGGGTTAAAATCACCTCTGAATGACCCCACTGCTTGCTTATTTATTTATTTATTTATTTATTTATTTATTGAATGAGATTGAAAGATTAAACAAACTGCATGGTGTCATAAATTCTTTTCTGCTCATAGGATTGACTTGAAATTTTGCTGTGCAGGAAGCCTCCCTCTAGCAGTGTGCAAAGCATCATGGCTGGCCATCTTTGTTTTCTGGAATTATGGCCAGTGACTTTTTTAATGTGTGTGTGTGTGTGTGTGTGTGTGTGTGTGTGTGTGTGTGTGTGTTGAAAAAGCTCTTACTAACAGCCTTTGGCAGAGTATTGTGGTTTAGTGTTTTCCCAAAGCAAGCCACCGGAGGGCGCACAGGAGCACAGAGGAGCTAGCAGCGAGGAGCAAGGCAAACCACCGGAAGGCGCAGAGGGCCCGGAGACCCATGGGCCCCTGTTCTTCCATGGGCCATTTAGGCCTTTGGGCCCAGAGACTTCACACTTGTCCAGGTTGGTTTTCCAGAATTATAGCTAGTGCATGTTGACACAGTTGACATTTTGTCAAATGCTGTTATTTTAGGTTAGATCTGCAGCATATATGCCGCAGCTTTAACCAAAAATCACAGCCTTTGGCAGAGTTTTGTGGTTTGGTGTTTTCCCAAGGCCGGCCACCGGAGGGAACAAAGGAGCCCTGATGATGTTAAACTTATTCTGACACCCTTGAAAACAATGTTGAGGGGAGGAGTAAGGAAGCCTTTCAAATAAACAGCAACAACTCCCTAAAACAAGGTCCTGGAGGGCTAAAATAGCCATATGATGTGTGCGGCTCAGGCTTGAGAAAGAACAGCCACTTGATGTTGAGCCATCATAATGTGTTAGTGTGGAGTGAGTGGATTTAGCAAGTGTAGCACTTGAAAGGACATGCAGTGTATAGTGATGTTTACAGTTCAGTTTGCCAAACTTATATATACACACACACACACACACACACACACATATATATATATATATATATATATATACATATATGGTTTGGGGTGAGCTGGACCGCAGAGTGAAGGCAAAGGGGCCAACAAGTGCTAAACACCTCTGGGAACTCCTTCAAGACTGTTGGAAAACCATTTCAGGTGACTACCTCTTGAAGCTCATTGAGAGAATGCCAAGAGTGTGCAAAGCAGTAATCAGAGCAAAGGGTGGCTATTTTGAAGAAACTAGAATATATAACATGTTTTCAGTTATTTCACCTTTTTTTGTTAAGTACATAACTCCACATGTGTTCATTCATAGTTTTGATTCCTTCAGTTAGAATCTACAATGTAAATAGTCATGAAAATAAAGAAAACGCATTGAATGAGAAGGTGTGTCCAAACTTTTGGCCTGTACTGTACATATACAGACACATATACATACACACACACACACACACACACACACACACACACACACACATACACTATATTACCAAAAGTATTCGCTCACCCATTCAAATGATCAGAATCAGGTGTCCTAATCACTTGGCCTGGCCACAGGTGTATAAAATCAAGCACTCAGGCATGCAGACTGTGAAACAAGACATTTGTGAAAGAATGGGCCGCTCTCAGGAGCTCAGTGAATTCCAGCGTGGAACTGTCATAGGATGCCACCTGTGCAACAAATCCAGTCGTGAAATTTCCTTGCTCCTAAATATTCCACAGTCAACTGTCAGCTCTATTATAACAAAATGGAAGCGTTTGGGAACAACAGCAACTCAGCCACGAAGTGGTAGGCCACCTAAAGTGACGGAGAGGGGTCAGCGGATGCTGAAGCGCATAGTGCAAAGAGGTCGCCGACTTTCTGCACAGTCAATTGCTACAGAGCTACAAACGTCATGTGACCTTCAGATTAGCCCAAGTACAGTACGCAGAGAGCTTCATGGAATGGGTTTCCATGGCCGAGCAGCTGCAGCCAAGCCACACATCACCAAGTGCAATGCAAAGCGTCGGATGCAATGGTGTAAAGCACGCCGCCACTGGCCTCTAGAGCAGTGGAGACGCGTTCTCTGGAGTGATGAATCACGCTTTTCCATCTGGCAATCTGATGGACGAGTCTGGGTTTGGAGGTTGCCAGGAGAACGGTACATTTCAGACTGCATTGTGCCGACTGTGAAATTTGGTGGAGGAGGAATTATGGTGTGGGGTTGTTTTTCAGGAGCTGGGCCTGGCCCCTTAGTTCCAGTGAAAGGAACTTTGAATGCTTCAGGATACCAAAACATTTTGGACAATTCCATGCTCCCAACCTTGTGGGAACAGTTTGGAGCGGGCCCCTTCCTCTTCCAACATGACTGTGCACCAGTGCACAAAGCAAGGTCCATAAAGACATGGATGACAGAGTCTGGTGTGGATGAACTTGACTGGCCTGCACAGAGTCCTGACCTGAACCCGATAGAACACCTTTGGGATGAATTAGAGTGGAGACTGAGAGCCAGGCCTTCTCGACCAACATCAGTGTGTGACCTCACCAATGCGCTTTTGGAAGAATGGTCAAAAATTCCTATAAACACTCTCCTCAACCTTGTGGACAGTCTTCCCAGAAGAGTTGAAGCTGTAATAGCTGCAAAAGGTGGACCGACATCATATTGAACTCTATGGGTTAGGAATGGGATGGCACTTCAGTTCATAGTATGAGTAAAGGCAGGTGAGCGAATACTTTTGGTAATATAGTGTATCACCTCTGCTGCCCAATCTAGAACAATATGTGTCCTGTTCCACCAGGCAGAACAGAACACTAGATAAATGCTTTGGGAACATACCTGATGCCTACGTCACAAGATGTCATCCACCATTAGGTTGCTCTGACCACAATGTAATCCATCTACTACCAAGATACAGGCAAAAACTTAAAGCCCATCCTGCATTGACTAAAACTATCCCCATGTGGACTAATGACGCAGTAGGAAAACTGCAAGGATGCATTGAAGTAACAGACTGGGATGTTTTCTTTGAAGGATGTAATAACAACATAGACTTTCTCACTGACTCACTCACCTCAATTTTGCACAGAATCTGTTATTCCAACAAAAACGGTAAAGGTGTATTCAAACAGTAAACCGTGGATCACAAAAGATTTCAAACAAGCTCTGATCCAAAAGAAATATGCCTTTCTACAAGGAAATCAGAATGAACTGAATTCCATGAATAAGGATTTAAGGTGCAAGATAAGACAGGGGAAACGTGAGTACAAGAGAAAGGTGGAGGAGAAGCTGTCTGGTGGAAATGCCAGGGAGGCATGGAAAGATCTCAACATGATGATGGGCAGAACACAAGAAAAACACAGTATACAACATAATGATCCCATTAAATTTGCAAATGAACTCAATTCCCTCTTCGGGCGCTTTGACCATCGGCAACACACAACAGCACAATTCAACACAACTGCGAATGGAAATAAATCAGTTCAAATAACAACTGAGGTGGTGGCTGCTCTTAAGAGGGTGAACCCACACAAGGCTAAAGGACCTGATGGACTAGAAGGGAGAATTCTTAAAGACTGTGCGGAACAGCTGGGTAATGTAATGACTAGACTCTTCCAGCTGTTTATGGACACAAGCTCAGTTCCAACAATTTGGAAAACATATACAATAATCCCTATTCCTAAGAAATCGGGAGCCAAAGAACTGCAAGACTTTAGACCTGTTGCCCTTACACCCATTCTTAGTAAATGCATGGAGAGAGTCATAAGTAATCATCTGAAAGTGGCACTCTGTGAACATTTAGACCCACTGCAGTTTGCCTTTAAAGCCAAGTGGGGGGTGGAGGATGCCAGCTTGACTTTAATACAAGCAGTAACTGAACATTTGGTTCACGAGCAAGGACCACACCAACAACAAGGTACGTTTGAACGATTTATTGCGAAGTGAATTGAACTTGATTGATAGTCTTGTAGTGCGGCTGCATGTGGGGAAGCTTCTTAGGGAATCCGCCGTAGCTCCGGGTACGACGAACCCCCCTTAGGACCCTATGAAGACAGGAGAGGAGAAGGGAGAGAACACAGGGTGGGAGGGAGGGTGCAGAGTACGAGAGTGACAGGGGAGGAAGGGGTTAGGAGAATTTAAGCAATGCCGGAAGAGGTGTGGTTGTGGTGTGGTCCTGCTCCCGAAACTACGCTAGAAAGCTTCAATTCACGAGCAAGGACCACACCAACAACAAGGTACGTTTGAACGATTTATTGCGAAGTGAATTGAACTTGATTGATAGTCTTGTAGTGCGGCTGCGTGTGGGGAAGCTTCTTAGGGAATCCGCCGTAGCCCCGGGTACGACGAACCCCCAAAAAGCTTCATTATTTGAAACGGAATTGAGTGGAGTTGGATTAGATGATCAGCGGTATTAAGGCGCAGTCTACGATTGAACGTTGGAGCCGAATATGGAGGGACCGTTGTTGGGTAGTTGACCGCATAAGGGGTCAAGCTTCTGAACTTCTTGAATGAGAAGCGGGAGCGAATGTGCAATGGCATTGATGTGACCAGAGACGTGAGCAGCTCGGAGGATGTACTGGTGAGTGACGGAGTGCCAGCTTAGACGACGTATGAACGGCATGATAGATAAGGAATTGGAACGACCTTTGTTGATGATGTAATGAATACCAGGTTATCGGAGTAGAGGAGGATAGACTTGCAAAACCATTCATGTCACCGAAGGATGGCAGCGACTACGATGGGGTATATTTCGAAGAGCGTTGGGGATTCAATTTTTTTCAATTCAATTCAATTTTATTTATTTGTATAGCCCAGAATCACAAATTACGAATTTGTCTCAAAGGGCTTTATGGAAATTATAACATCCTCTGTCCTTAGACCCTCACATCGGATGAGGAACAACTCCCTAAAAAAACCCTTTAACGGGGAGAAAAATAGGAAGAAACCTCAGGGGAGCAACAGAGGAGGGATCCCTCCCCAGGACGGACAGACGTGTTATAGATGTTGTAAACACAGAACACAAACAATAAAAGGTATATATGTATAATGTGGGATGTTATCTAGCACTTGCTAGCGAGCAACCATTCTGTTGCCAACCATCTTCCATCGTAGAAACCCCCAAAGAACCAGCAGATGGAGCAGCATTGGTATAAGAATTAATGTCGTGAGGTGAGTCAGATGGTCAGCGTAAAAGAAGGTAATCCCATTCCAGATTGAGGGGAGGTTGAGCCACGGATGGAGTTCGGCCTGACTGGGACTGTGAGATGTCCAGAAGGGACGGAACAGAAGCAGCGATGGATAGCAAGTGGGAGATGAAGCTTGCTCCTGGGGAATGATATGCATGGCGAAGTGGAGGTGGCCTAAAAGAAAAGGAAGTTGGAGTTTGGTGCACTAAGGGGCGAGGACGTTCAAATTCGGAAGCTGATTCGATTGAGCTTCATGACTGAAAGAGAAGCTTGCAGCTGTTTTGTGTCCAGTGTGGCACCGAGGAATTCCAGAGATGTGAAGGGGCCCTCTGTTTTCTCGGAGGACGGAGGCACTCCTAGGTCAGGGAAGACTGCAGTGAGTGTAGGCAAACCCGAAGCTGGTGATGATGAGGGTGGCGAATTAAGAGAAATCATCCGAGAAGTGGACGATCCACATAATTTTGTGGTTAGAAAGCAGGGCTCTGTTTTTGCTTTAGAATGGATGAAATGACTTGGCATGGGCGGCCATAGAGCAGGAGGAGGCTGGGTGGGAGGGGCGCTACGCACGGGGAGCGCAGAAGGCTGCATGGCGCGAAGATGCGGTAATAGATTTCCTTATCGAGTGTGCCCCGGTATCTGATGAAGTCGGGCTGCTGCGTCGGAAGCAAAGTGGACGCGATGTTTCAGATATCATGAGAATTCTGGTAGCTAGCAGGGGGCGCTGGCATCACGGTGCCATGAACTTCGGCTAATTTCAAGTTGCTGCGACTGCTGGATGTGAGTGGCAGGTGGCGCTGGCATCCCGTTGCCAGGAGCCCCGAATGACGGAAGCTACGGTTGTTGCTGAATTAGAGCTGCGAAGGTTGCTGGCATCCTGGTGCCAGAAGTCCCGAATGGAAGAAACTGCTGCTGTTGCTGGAATAAAGCTAAGGAGGATGCTGGCATCATGGTGCCGGCAGTCCCGAATGACGGAAACTGCGATTGTTGCTGTATTAGAGCTGCGAAGGGTGCTGGCATCCAAGTGCCAGGAGCCCTGAATGGAGGAAACTGCTGCTGTTGCTGGAATAGAGCTGAGGAGGGTGCTGGCATCCCGGTGCCAGTAGCCCCGAATGATGGAAACTGCGATTGTTGCTGTATTAGAGCTGTGAAGGGTGCTGGCATCCAAGTGCTAGGAGTCCTGAATAGAGAAAACTGCTGCTGTTGCTGGGATAGAGCTGAGGAGGGTGCTGGCATCCCGGTGCCAGGAGCCCCGGATGGAGGAAACTGTTGTTGCTGAATAAGAGCTGCAGACAGTGTTGGCATCCCAGTGCCAGAAGTCGGTGCTGGAGGAAGCTGGTGCTGTTGCTGGAATAGATCTGTGGAGAGCTCTGGCATCCTGTGCCAGAAGTCTGTGCTGGAGGAAGCTGGTGGTGTTGCTGGCATAGAGCTATGGAATTGTGGAGAGCCCTGGCATCCCGGTACCAGGAGACCCTGCTGGAGGAAGCTGGTGCTGTTGCTGATTTAGAGTTGTGGAGGGTGTTGGCATCTTGGTGCCAGGAGTCTGTGCTGGAGGAAACTGTTGCTATTGCTATAATAGAACTGTGGAAGGCCCCTGGCATCTTGGTGCCAGAAGCCCCTGCTGGAGGGAGCTGGTACTGTTGCTGATTTAGAGCTGTGGAAGGCCTTTGGCATCCTGGTGCCAGAAGCCACTGCTGGAGGAAGCTGCTGCTGTTGCTGGAATGGCAGTGGAAGGCCCTTGGCATCCCGGAGCTGGAAGCCTGTGCTGGAGGAAGCTGCTATTGCTGTAATAGAGCTGTGGAAGGCCCCTGGCATCTTGGTGCCAGAAGCCCCTGCTGGAGGGAGCTGGTACTGTTGCTGATTTAGAGCTGTGGAAGGCCTTTGGCATCCTGGTGCCAGAAGCCACTGCTGGAGGAAGCTGCTGCTGTTGCTGGAATAGAGCTATGGAGGGCCCCTGGCATCCCGGTGCAGATGCCGCTGCTGGAGGAAGCTGCTGCTGTTGCTGATTTGAAGCTGTGGAAGGCCCCTGGCATCCCGGTGCCGGAAGCCACTGCTGGAGGAAGCTGTTGCTATTGCTGGAAAAGAACTGTGGAAGGCCCCCGGCATCTTGGTGCCAGAAGCTCCTGCTGGAGGGAGCTACTGCTGTTGCTGGAATAGCTGTAGAAGGCCCCTGGCATCCCGGTGCCAGAAGCCACTGCTGGAGGAAGCTGCTGCTGTTGCTGGAATAGCTGTGGAAGGCCCCTGGCATCCCGGTGCCAGAAGCCACTGCTGGAGGAAGCTGCTGCTATTGATGTAATAGAGCTGTGGAAGGCCCCTGGCATCTTGGTGCCAGAAGCTCCTGCTGGAGGAAGCTGCTGCTGTTGCTGATTTGGAACTGTGGAAGGCCCCTGGCATCCCGGTGCCAGAAGCCACGGCTGGAGGAAGCTGGTGGTGTTGCTGGCATAGAGCTATGGAATTGTGGAGAGCCCTGGCATCCCGGTACCAGGAGACCCTGCTGGAGGAAGCTGGTGCTGTTGCTGATTTAGAGTTGTGGAGGGTGTTGGCATCTTGGTGCCAGGAGTCTGTGCTGGAGGAAACTGTTGCTATTGCTGTAATAGAACTGTGGAAGGCCCCTGGCATCTTGGTGCCAGAAGCCCCTGCTGGAGGGAGCTGGTACTGTTGCTGATTTAGAGCTGTGGAAGGCCTTTGGCATCCTGGTGCCAGAAGCCACTGCTGGAGGAAGCTGCTGCTGTTGCTGGAATGGCAGTGGAAGGCCCTTGGCATCCCGGAGCTGGAAGCCTGTGCTGGAGGAAGCTGCTATTGCTGTAATAGAGCTGTGGAAGGCCCCTGGCATCTTGGTACCAGAAGCCCCTGCTGGAGGGAGCTGGTACTGTTGCTGATTTAGAGCTGTGGAAGGCCTTTGGCATCCTGGTGCCAGAAGCCACTGCTGGAGGAAGCTGCTGCTGTTGCTGGAATAGAGCTATGGAGGGCCCCTGGCATCCCGGTGCAGATGCCGCTGCTGGAGGAAGCTGCTGCTGTTGCTGATTTGAAGCTGTGGAAGGCCCCTGGCATCCCGGTGCCGGAAGCCACTGCTGGAGGAAGCTGTTGCTATTGCTGGAAAAGAACTGTGGAAGGCCCCCGGCATCTTGGTGCCAGAAGCTCCTGCTGGAGGGAGCTACTGCTGTTGCTGGAATAGCTGTAGAAGGCCCCTGGCATCCCGGTGCCAGAAGCCACTGCTGGAGGAAGCTGCTGCTGTTGCTGGAATAGCTGTGGAAGGCCCCTGGCATCCCGGTGCCAGAAGCCACTGCTGGAGGAAGCTGCTGCTATTGATGTAATAGAGCTGTGGAAGGCCCCTGGCATCTTGGTGCCAGAAGCTCCTGCTGGAGGAAGCTGCTGCTGTTGCTGATTTGGAACTGTGGAAGGCCCCTGGCATCCCGGTGCCAGAAGCCACGGCTGGAGGAAGCTGCTGCTGTTGCTGGGATAGCTGTGGAAGGCCCCTGGCATCCCGGTGCCGGAAGCCACTGCTGGAGGAAGCTGTTGCTATTGCTGGAAAAGAACTGTGGAAGGCCCCCGGCATCTTGGTGCCAGAAGCTCCTGCTGGAGGGAGCTACTGCTGTTGCTGGAATAGCTGTAGAAGGCCCCTGGCATCCCGGTGCCAGAAGCCACTGCTGGAGGAAGCTGCTGCTGTTGCTGGAATAGCTGTGGAAGGCCCCTGGCATCCCGGTGCCAGAAGCCACTGCTGGAGGAAGCTGCTGCTATTGATGTAATAGAGCTGTGGAAGGCCCCTGGCATCTTGGTGCCAGAAGCTCCTGCTGGAGGAAGCTGCTGCTGTTGCTGATTTGGAACTGTGGAAGGCCCCTGGCATCCCGGTGCCAGAAGCCACGGCTGGAGGAAGCTGGTGGTGTTGCTGGCATAGAGCTATGGAATTGTGGAGAGCCCTGGCATCCCGGTACCAGGAGACCCTGCTGGAGGAAGCTGGTGCTGTTGCTGATTTAGAGTTGTGGAGGGTGTTGGCATCTTGGTGCCAGGAGTCTGTGCTGGAGGAAACTGTTGCTATTGCTGTAATAGAACTGTGGAAGGCCCCTGGCATCTTGGTGCCAGAAGCTCCTGCTGGAGGAAGCTGTTGCTATTGATGTAATAGAGCTGTGGAAGGCCCCTGGCATCTTGGTGCCAGAAGCTCCTGCTGGAGGAAGCTGCTGCTGTTGCTGATTTGGAACTGTGGAAGGCCCCTGGCATCCCGGTGCCAGAAGCCACGGCTGGAAGAAGCTGCTGCTGTTGCTGGGATAGCTGTGGAAGGCCCCTGGCATCCCGGTGCCAGAAGCCACTGCTGGAGGGAGCTGCTGCTATTGCTGTAATAGAGCTGTGGAAGGCCCCTGGCATCTTGGTGCCAGAAGCTCCTGCTGGAGGAAGCTGCTGCTGTTGCTGATTTGGAACTGTGGAAGGCCCCTGGCATCCCGGTGCCAGAAGCCACGGCTGGAGGAAGCTGCTGCTGTTGCTGGGATAGCTGTGGAAGGCCCCTGGCATCCCGGTGCCAGAAGCCACTGCTGGAGGGAGCTGCTGCTATTGCTGTAATAGAGCTGTGGAAGGTCCCTGGCATCTTGGAGCCAGAAGCTCCTGCTTGAGGGATCTGCTGCTGTTGCTGATTTGGAACTGTGGAAGGCCCCTGGCGTCCCGGTGCCAGAAGCCACTGCTGGAGGAAGCTGCTATTATTGCTGGGATAGAGCTGTGGAAGGGTTAGGGTTAGTGTTAGCTGATTTAGAGCTGTGGAAGGCCCCTGGCATCCCAGTGCCAGGAGCCCCGAATGACGGAAACTGCGGTTGTTGCTGAATTAGAGCTGCGAAGGTTGCTGGCATCCTGATGCCAGAAGTCCCGAATGGAAGAAACTGCTGCTGTTGCTGGAATAAAGCTAAGGAGGATGCTGGCATCACGGTGCCGGAAGTCCCGAATAGAGGAAACTGCTGCTGTTGCTGGAATAGAGCTGAGGAGGGTGCTGGCATCCCGGTGCCAGTAGCCCCGAATGACGGAAACTGCGATTGTTGCTGTATTAGAGCTGCGAAGGGTGCTGACATCCAAGTGCCAGGAGTCCCGAATAGAGGAAACTGCTGCTGTTGCTGGGATAGAGCTGAGGAGGGTGCTGGCATCCCGGTGCCAGTAGCCCCGAATGACGGAAACTGCGATTGTTGCTGTATTAGAGCTGCGAAAGGTGCTGGCATCCAAGTGCCAGGAGTCCCGAATAGAGGAAACTGCTGCTGTTGCTGGGATAGAGCTGAGGAGGGTGCTGGCATCCCGGTGCCAGGAGCCCCGAATGGAGGAAACTACTGTTGTTGCTGAATAAGAGTTGCAGACAGTGTTGGCATCCCAGTGCCAGAAGTCGGTGCTGGAGGAAGCTGGTGCTGTTGCTGGAATAGATCTGTGGAGAGCTCTGGCATCCTGTGCCAGAAGTCTGTGCTGGAGGAAGCTGGTGGTGTTGCTGGCATAGAGCTATGGAATTGTGGAGAGCCCTGGCATCCCGGTACCGGGAGACCCTGCTGGAGGAAGCAGGTGCTGTTGCTGATTTAGAGTTGAGGAGGGTGTTGGCATCCTGGTGCCAGGAGTCTGTGCTGGAGGAAGCTGCTGCTGTTGCTAGAAAGCTGTGGAGTGCCCTGGCATCTCAGTGCTGGAAACTTGTGCTAGGGGAAGCTGCTGCCGTTGCTGGAATAGAGCTGTGGGAGGCCTTGGCATCCCGGTGCCAGAAGACCCTGCTGGAGGAAGCAGTTGCTTTTACTGAATTAGAGCTGCGGAGGGTGTTGGCATCCTGTGCTGGAAGCCTGTGCTGGAGGAAGCTGTTGCTGTTGCTGGAATAAAGCTGTGGAAGGCCCCTGGCATCCCGGTGCCAGAAGCCACTGCTGGAGGAAGCTGCTGCTGTTGCTGGAATGGCTGTGGAAGGCCCTTGGCATCCCGGAGCCAGAAGCCTGTGCTGGAGGAAGCTGCTATTGCTGTAATAGAGCTGTGGAAGGCCCCTGGCATCTTGGTGCCGGAAGCCCCTGCTGGAGGGAGCTGGTACTGTTGCTGATTTAGAGCTGTGGAAGGCCTTTGGCATCCCGGTGCCAGAAGCCCCTGCTGGAGGGAGCTGGTACTGTTGCTGATTTAGAGCTGTGGAAGGCCTTTGGCATCCCGGTGCCAGAAGCCACTGCTGGAGGAAGCTGCTGCTGTTGCTGGAATAGAGCTATGGAGGGCCCCTGGCATCCCGGTGCCAGATGCCGCTGCTGGAGGAAGCTGCTGCTGTTGCTGATTTGAAGCTGTGGAAGGCCCCTGACATCCTGGTGCCGGAAGCAACTGCTGGAGGAAGCTGTTGCTATTGCTGGAATAGAACTGTGGAAGGCCCTCGGCATCTTGGTGCCAGAAGCTCCTGCTGTAGGGAGCTGCTGCTGTTGCTGGGATAGCTGTAGAAGGCCCCTGGCATCCCGGTGCCAGAAGCCACTGCTGGAGGAAGCTG
This sequence comes from Myripristis murdjan, assembly GCF_902150065.1. NCBI lineage: Eukaryota > Metazoa > Chordata > Actinopteri > Holocentriformes > Holocentridae > Myripristis > Myripristis murdjan. The sequence continues at coordinate 38,723 of NW_021941807.1, forward strand.
CTGCTGTTGCTGGAATAGAGCTATGGAGGGCCCCTGGCATCCCGGTGCCAGATGCCGCTGCTGGAGGAAGCTGCTGCTGTTGCTGATTTGAAGCTGTGGAAGGCCCCTGGCATCCCGGTGCCGGAAGCCACTGCTGGAGGAAGCTGTTGCTATTGCTGGAATAGAACTGTGGAAGGCCCCCGGCATCTTGGTGCCAGAAGCTCCTGCTGGAGGAAGCTGCTGCTGTTGCTGATTTGGAACTGTGGAAGGCCCCTGGCGTCCCGGTGCCAGAAGCCACTGCTGGAGGGAGCTGCTACTATTGCTGTAATAGAGCTGTGGAAGGCCCCTGGCATCTTGGTGCCAGAAGCTCCTGCTGGAGGGATCTACTGCTGTTACTGATTTGGAACTGTGGAGGGCCCCTGGCATCCCGGTGCCAGAAGCCACTGCTGGAGGAAGCTGCTGCTATTGCTGGGATAGAGCTGTGGAATTGTTAGGGTTAGTGTTAGCTGATTTAGAGCTGTGGAAGGCTCCTGGCATCCCGGTGCCAGAAGCCACTGCTGGAGGGATCTGCTGCTGTTGCTGATTTGGAACTGTGGAAGGCCCCTGGCATCCCGGTGCCAGAAGCCACTGCTGGAGGAAGCTGCTACTATTGCTGGGATAGAGCTGTGGAAGGGTTAGGGTTAGTGTTAGCTGATTTAGAGCTGTGGAGGGTGTTGGCATCCTGGTGCCAGGAGTCTGTGCTGGAGGAAGCTGTTGCTGTTGCTGGAATAAAGCTGTGGATGGCCCCTGGCATCCCATTGCCAGAAGCCAGTGCTGGAGGAAGCTGCTATTGCTGTAATAGAGCTGTGGAAGGGTTAGGGTTAGTGTTAGCTGATTTAGAGTTGTGGAAGGCCCCTGGCATCCCGGTGCCAGAAGCCTGGGCTGGAGGAAGCTGTTGTTGTTGCTGGAATAAGGCTGCAGGGGGCGCTGGCATCCCGGTGCCAGGAGCCTGCGCTGGAGGAAGCTGATGCTGGAATAGGGCTGCGGGGGGCGCTGGTATCCCAGTGCCATAATCCTGTGCTGGAGGAATCTGTTGCTGTTGCTGGACTTGGGCTGCAGAGGGCGCTGGCATCCCGGTGCCTTGAGCCTGTGCTTGAGGAAGCGGTTGCTGGAATAGAGCCGTCCTGTGGTTGTCTGCTCTGGATAAAGGAAGAGGCTGTCTGTTTTTTGTTCTAGCTGCAATGTATTCTTTCTTCTGAGGTGCGTCTTTCTGCTGACTTTGAGCTAGGGAATGTCTGTGAACTGTTCCTTTAACTGCGGCAGGGGTGGTGACGTTAGGACGTGATGACGTAGTGGGCGTGGTGACGTCATCCGGAAAGCGGCTGCTAGGTGTCGGGCCGACATCGGAATGTTAAAAGTTTTGCTTTATTATCGTTTCTATGAAATGGGATTCCTTTATGTTTCAGTGTTTTGTGAAGAGCTGCTACGGTCCAAACGGAGATTTCTGAGGGAAACTGGCCATATGGGGACTTTGCTGGAGCGTGGTAACGATGCGACTTGCTACGTGTTCTGATGCCGGAGTGTTGCCTCCATGGCGGGGAATTTGAAACGTGTTCGGGGCGGCAGAGTGGGAGAGCGGCGGCGGAGAAATGAGGAGGAAGGCTCGGGGACGTGGAGGAAGCGTCCGACGATGATAATGGACTGAGATGATTTTGGATATTTAGGAGACAAGAACCGGGCGGAATACACACTTATGGATGAAACTGTGTTGGCTGGACTGACCGGATTTTGGATGGCGGAAGCGGGGTCTCGGGCACCGAAGCGGCGGAGAGATGCTTTTCGTCTGGTGCTGGAACCGCGGAGAAGGGTTGATTACAAACTCTGGGCCTGATTGTCCTGATCCCGGTCGAACGAGTCGTCTTCCGAAGGAGAGAGGGAAACGACCTCCATGCTGAAGTGAGGTGAGTGGCTGCCGAGTAAAGTTTAATTCGCATTTTGCTTCGAGTTTAGGGTACGAAGTTGCCGTGTCTCGGCTCTCGTGCAGAGTACGAGAGTGACAGGGGAGGAAGGGGTTAGGAGAATTTAAGCTATGCCGGAAGAGGTGTGGTTGTGGTGTGGTCCTGCTCCCGAAACTACGCTAGAAAGCTTCAAATAAATCGAAAGCTTGTGCACGGATTTTATTCATGGACTTCTCCTCCGCATTTAATACTGTAAATACAGACATTCTGTCATGTCTTTCTACTCTGCAGGTAAATTCAGCTATTATCTTCTGGATAAAAGAATTTCTACATAGTCGACCACAAAAAGTTAAGGTGAATGATTTCATGTCTGACAGTCTTGTTCTAAATACTGGAGTCCCCCAGGGTTGCATTTTGTCACCGATTTTATTTTCAGTTTATACAAATGAAATTAAATGCGACATAGAAAATTTAACATTAGTTAAATATGCAGACGATATGGCCTTGGTGCCACGCCTTACATTCAATCATCTTCTAAACCGCTTGTCCTCACTAGGGTCGCGGGGGGGTGCTGGAGCCTATCCCAGCGCTCATAGGGCGAAGGCAGTGAGACACCCTGGACAGGTCGCCAGTCCAGGCACTGTATTGCCTCTCATGTCGCCAGTCCATGGCACTGTATTGCCTCTCCTCACCTAAACAGGCCTAAACAGGCCTTTATATATTTTACTGAATAGTCACAAAACATCAGATGCTTTCTTCCAGGGTTTACTAACTTAGATTTGAATGTCTGCAATAGCCTACTGGTAAGAAACATACCATGCAACACAATATTATAGTTACTTTCTGTAAAAGTAAAGAGCAGAATTTTACCTGTACAAATCAGCAGCATGTCAAAATGTGTATACACAGGGCTTACATTTAAATTCCCCTTAAGTTTTTACTTGGTCATTTCCATTTGAAGTGGTGGTCTCTGTCTGTCTCTGTTCTCTGTAGGATTGTATCAAAAAAATATTTATTAATCATCAATACATCTGCAACAGATAGGTAAAATAAGCCATGTACATGAACTGAAGTTTAATACTAAACCTCATATCTTGATTTGTTGCGCCACCACTGGCTGCGCCCCTCTCAGACGAACTGATTAACTGCAATAAGCGCCAGCTGACTGCACAAGATCAGCCTGACTATCCTGTCATCACAAATACAGCACAAAAAAAATAAGGATTTACAAACCAGCAGCACAAAGATAAGGGTTTAAACAGCTAAATGATAATGATAAGCAGTATAGGAGTTTGGTGACAGCTACATTATTTGCTGTCCATTCGTACTATTTTAAAAACTGTTTTGGGTAAAGCAACTCATAACTAACCAGATGTTAAATGTACTGTCAGTCAGATATTTCTTGTCCACATACTCGCTGCCACAGAACTGTGAGTGACATCACTAACATTATAACATAACTACTCTGCGCTCAACTTACTCGTTAGGTCACATTTGTTCCAAGACTTTTGTCAACAAAATGTCAGACTTTGTAGTGAATTTTGATTTGCCGGGTGGCCTGAGCCTGGATGAGTGGTTGGAGGAGGTGCTTGGTGTCTGTTAAAGGATGCTGAATTCACCACCAGGCACCAGCAACAATGTTTTCGCCGGTGTGGTAAAGAAACTCCGCCGAGAAGGACATGACAAATCTTCCTACCACCAAGCCATAACCGAGGCAGACTGCCAGAAGATGAAGCACTTTCAGGCACGAAGTTCAGACACACCTTGGGGGCTTGTCTGTAAAGTCTGGTTTGACGTGCAGCTTCATATGGGACGCAGGGCGAACGAGGGCAACCGCAAATTAAAGCCCGACTCCTTAGCATTCGCCACAACGAAGATGGCCTAAAATATGTCACCCTGTCTTTCAACGAATGCACACACAAAAAAAAAAAAAAAAAAAATCACAAAGATGCTGCCGAAAAAACATAGAACGCCTGCGGGGATTCATATATGAGCAGCCGGGTAACCCACTGTGTCCGGTGGCCTCCCTGGAGAAATAGCCTACCTCTCCCTGCTGCCTCCTGATCCACCTGCCTTTTATCTCCACTCAAAGCGGACACAGTGTGACAGCGCCGATGTATGGTAAATTAACAGTATACTTTTATTGTTATTGTTACAACCGACGTTAGGCATATGTCTGCGCAAAAACGCACCTGTCGCGAAACGCACGCCACCGTCCCTGCAAAGAGGAGTCCAAACATAATTGAACACTATTTTAACAATTGCACTATTAATGGAAATATCCAATTCAACATTAACGAGCCCAAATAGCCTGATGTGACATGATGATAGCGCTAGATGACAAAGCAATCTTAGCATCTGTGTTGCTTGGCAACCATTTTGTCCACTCTATCTTGCTTGGTGGAAGAATGAATAGTTCTCAGTTTTATTGCCCCTAATAATGCATTAGGGGCACTCCCCTCCGCTGTTGTAAAATCACTGTAACCCACGGCTTCAAGGGGCTTATCGCTTAAGTAAACCATGCAAACTTAACGTTAGCCAATTGCTAACCCACTTTTAACGGACGCCACCTCATAACACGTTCCGTGCAGATACTGTCCAGTAACTTCTGTTAATGTGCAACGTGTCCGGTAATATCTATTACTGAATTTTATGAATAAAAATTGTGAATAAGAAGTAAATACACTCACCGTAGCGCAGTCGTTTCTGCCTGTTGTTGACATAGCTGAGTGAGCTTCACCGCCTTCCTGTTTCGGGGTCACAGGACCAGTGGAGCGTAACTTGATTGGCTGGATGTTGAAGGATTTGATTCAGGGATCGATTGCTTCTCTTTGGTTACCCGGATGTTGACTGTGAATTTTGGACACTGAATTTTTTGAGACATCGAATTTTTTTGCACTGAATTTTTTGAGACATTGAATTTTTTTACACTGAATTTTTTGAGACATGGAATTTTTTTTGCACTGAATTTTTTGAGACATCGAATTTTTTTGCACTGAATTTTTTGAGACATTGAATTTTTTTTACACTGAATTATTTTAAACATTAGAAAAAATTCAGAGGCAAATAAAATTCAATGCTTGAAATTTGATGGCTTTTAAAATTCATAGTCTGATTTCGATGCAAAAAAAATTCAGTGCTAGAAATTCAATGCAAAAAAATTCAGTGCTAAAAATTCAAATTCAAACTCTGATGGCACAGATTTGCTTCCATAAAGTTTTTTAAGTAACCTTTCTTATTTTCAATCAGGTAGCAGACAGTAAGGGTGAGGATGGTGTAAAAACGGAAGGTCTTTTTGCATTCACTTTTCTCTTGATTTTCAGTTTTGAGTCAAAGTAAAGCCTTTTTTTTGGTCCCTTGTGGTCACATATGGAATTGCAATCTAGTCTCCCTGTATCTCCCACCTCCTTGTTAACGTCTCTGCTACCGGTAACTTTGAGGAACTACAGTCTTAACCCAGTGGTTGAAAACTCTATTAAGATCTGGACTCAATTTAGGAAGAATTTTAATTTTACGCAAATGATCAGCCTCACCCCATTGACGTTTAACCATCTCTTTCCGCCATCATATTTGGACCTGGCATTCAAGGCATGGCACAGCTGTGGATTAGTGTATTTTGCTGACCTATTTGATGAGAACTCGTTTAGGTCATTTAGTTCACTGTGTCAAGACAACAATGTCCTGAAAAATCATAATTTTCGCTACTTTCAAGTCCGTAGCTTTGCCTCAAAATATTTTCCATCATACCCTTACCCTCCTGAAACAGGCCCAACATATGAAATTCTTAGTCTTAACCCCTATAACAAAGGATTGATTTCCAAAATTTATGGGATGATACAGAATTTATCTATTCCCTCGTGGGATAAAATAAGGGTGGCCTGGGCGGATGATATAGGCGAAACAATCTCTGATGAAATGTGGGACTCTGCTCTTTCGCTAATCCATTCCTCCTCTTTTTGTGTGAGGTTAAATTTAATACAGTTTAAAGTATTTCATCGTTTATACTACTCCAATGATAAACTGGCAAAGATTTATGATTCGGTTCGCCCAGAATGTCCTAGATGCCATCATACTCCAGTCTCACTGGGACATATGTTCTGGTCTTGTCCATCTCTATCCAGCTTTTGGTCTTCAGTTTTTGAAAGCCTAGCATCTCTGGGTACTGAAACAATAAATCCTAATCCGTTTACCGGCATTTTTGGTGTAGTAACGCTGGAGGGAGGCCTCTCAGGCCGCCTAAAGAACGCAGTTGCGTTCGCCTCCTTGCTAGCAAGACGACTTATCTTGCGCAACTGGAAATTAAGCAGGTCTCCATCTTTCACTCAATGGGTTCGGGAGGTATTATCAATGTTAAAACTGGAAAGAAGGGAGGGTGTTTATGTTTAATTTTGTATGTGTTTCACTAACTGTAAAATCTAATAAAAAGAAGTTAAAAAAAAAAAAAGTAAAGCCTTTTTTTCTCAATTTCCTGCACAGTGAAAAGTCAATGAAAAGCCAAAGTATGTGGTGTCACTTTTCAAGACTGTTTGAAGGTTGTAGTAGCATGAAATGACCACAAGGTGACAGCAAAAGACCATGTATAAAATTGAGCTAGATGCTAGAGGGGTTAAAATCACCTCTGAATGACCCCACTGCTTATTAATTAATTAATTTATTTTTTGAATGAGATTGAAAGATTAAACAAACTGCATGGTGTCATAAATTCTTTTCTGCTCATAGGATTGACTTGAAATTTTGCTGTGCAGGAAGCCTCCCTCTAGCAGTGTGCAAAGCATCATGCCTGGCCATCTTTGTTTTCTGGAATTATGGCCAGTGACTCTTTTAATGTGTGTGTGTGTGTGTGTGTGTGTGTGTGTGTGTGTGTCTGTGTGTGTACACCCGAGTGAGACTTTGTCAAATGCTGTTATTTTTGGTTAAAGCTGCAGCATAAGTGCCGCAGCTCTAACCAAAACCAACAGTCTTTGGCAGAGTATTGTGGTTTGGTGTTTTCCCAAGGAAAACCACTGGAGGGCACAAAGGAGCCCTGATGATAAACTTATCCCGACGCCCTTTAAAACAATGTTGAGGGTGGGGGGTAAGGAAGCCTTTCAAATAAACAAACAAATAAACACTACTGATTTCCACTAAGGCACAAAACAAAAGCAAAATGACCCTAATGCAGTTTATTGTTCACTCTACAATAGCTGGCTAATTGTCTGTTCAACTGAAAATTAAGTCATCAATAGGCCACATCTCCCCCAAGCCTCACCTGTGCAGTTTGATTTGTTCGTGACAAGCTTGTGTTAGTGACAATGACCTCAGCAGGAAAATACAAGCACATTTTCTTTATTCACTTGGATTGTTTTATTTTAGCAAATTATGTAGACTTTGTGATTGATAGCTGAGGATTCAAACACCAGCTGATTCCAGCCTCACTCCTCATCTCTCTCCTGTTTCCATCATTGGTGTGTTAGCTGCCAGTTTCCATGATTAAAGAGCTTGTGTTCAAATTTGGAGCAATGAGACAAAGTTTTTAGGTAAGCTTTCTTATTTTCAGTCAGGTAGCAGACAGTAAGAGTGAGGATGATTTAAAAAAGGAAAGTCTGTTTGCATTCACTTTTCTGTAGATTTTCAGTTTTGAGTCCAATTAATAAAGACATGAGCGTGCACACTATTCTTGCCATTACCATCGAAGAGTGTGGTGCAATATCAAACTTCACTCACTAACTCAAAGAACAGAAAAAAAATAAACTTTGTCCCACTCAGCCTGCGCTCCACTAGTCATTTCTGTTTTGTAGTCAGCCTCTGTTTTAAGGTAGGGGCTATTCCCAATTGAATGTTTTATTCACTGTTAGCACTGTATTGTATGTGATGGCTATTTATGTAGGCAGCCTGGCCCCACAAGCCGCCGCTGCCCATGTGTCTGACCTCCCCATCGCATTTAAACAGCCTCTGCATGTCGACGTAGATGGGGCAGCATCCAGAACTAAAGCACTGGGGGTTTACTATGAAATATGTAGCAGATGCAGGCAAATTGCTATTTAAATGGCCCTTGAGCTGAACAGTACATACATGCTCCAAACTGTGACTAGTGGTTTAGATTTTTTACTTGAACTGTTCCAAAATGTCAGCTGATCCATAGTTAAAAACTCCAAACATAGGGAATAATATTTAACATACCTTTATAGTCATTGATCCATTTCACTTTCAAACAAGGCTTGTCACTTCTTGATAAAATAAAATGAATAGCCTCAGGAGTGAGTCTTGCTCTCCTTTTAGACATTTAAGCAGCCATGTGCTCCTCAGCTAGCAAACATGTATAGGGGAAGATGACAGTCAAAAAAGACTAATACCTGATATGAATCAAATAGGATGAATAAATTGGTATTATTCTGCCTTAATCATAATTTATCTAACTCATACAGTGTCTCATTAGCCAATTAAGCTAACAATAAGTACAAACAAAATAGGAAAAATGAAAAAATATCTTGTTTAACTAAAATCTGTGTTCAAGAACAGTTAAATTTAACATAAACTTAGAATAACTCTCTGTGGTTGAAAAAATGCAAACAAAGTAATAAATTAACATGCATTCCTTCCAGCTCTGTTTGGAGAATCCTCCGTGCAGCACGGATCCTTGGCATGTGTTAAATTCTTTTTAGCTAATTAGCTAACATTAGCTTATCTGGCTAATTAAAAAAATAAATAAATAAATAATTAACCGAGCAATTACTTGTTTAGATTAGTGGGCTGGTGACGTAAATCATCAGTGATAATTGGAGATGTTTTTATTTGATCCTGATTACATGGATTATGTGGAAATTGTTAATGCTAAAACTAGCTTTAAAAGTTGGAGAATGTTTTTGAAAAAAAATATGTCTGAGTCACATGACAATGTGACCGGAACTGACCACTAGTTGGCGTAACCACAGGTGAGCAAAAACCATCAACACACTTACACACTTCAGGTCATAAAATTGTGATATTTCAGGACATGGGAGATTTTTGGTTTCAGGGCATCTGGAAGGCTCTAGAACACTGTGGTGAGCTCGGAAAAATGAGGACGCCAAAAACGTACCTGTTTTTACTAAATCATGAGGACCACTGACTGGCAGCAACCTAATGGGATCCACCCTTTCTGAAGGGTCTAGAGACATGATTTTAACTGCTGAATTCATTGTAAATTTAGGTGAATGCGAAAATCACTTGAAACATCAAATACTCCAACATAAATTTTAAACTTGAATTTTGGCACCTGTGGCCAAAATGTCATGTTATGTCTATTGGCATTCAATCAACACTACTGTTAAGCACTGCACAATTCATGACTACCGAGTCTACTTATCTATCTCAGATAATCAGTGAAATGTATTAGTTCACTATGATGTGGCCATGAATGAATTGATTTCAATATTTGGCCTATTATAGGGCAGTGTTAGTCCAAATGCAAATCCTGAGAAGTTCTAAGCTATTTTCACAGTTTAAAAAAGGCATTGTCATATTGTCATTGTACAGAGACAGTACGAGATTTGTCGTACAACACCTTAAACAAACACTGTATATTCACGACACACATCCAGCCTCACTCTCTATAGAACACACACTCACATTCTATAATTGAGATAGGCCTGAGTAAAATATATGAAAACAATAGCTATAAAACATCATCCAAAAATACAGTTGTTGCTCTAGTTTAGTTTAAATTGACAGAGGTTGATCTTCACAAGTTGTGCAATGTTCAGCTGTCAGAAATGAAAAGATACCAAGAAAAAGAGAATAGGATTGATAGAATATAATGAGTCAGTGTTGACTTACGCATTCACTCGGTCAGCAATTTTCTGCCAGCACTCCTCTCTCGCTTTATTGCTCTTAGCGGTAATTTTATTTTAAAATTTTCATAGCTTTCCATGAGGACAAGCTGCTCCTCTTGCATGAAATATGCAGCCCGTGAACGGTCCATTTTTCGCGGAAGTAGAATCATATGACGCCCTTTTATGTGAACGCGCACAGAGCACAAAGCTGACGCCGGACTTAACAAACCTTGATGATAACCACCGTTGTGATACCACTTAACTTTGATTTGAGCTTTAGGTTTTGTTGAGCCTGATAGTGAACACAAAGCCTGGGTATGTTGAGCCTCCTTCGTAGTACAGCCCTCTGGCTGCTTTAAGAAATCAGGCTTGCTGCCCTCCCTGAGCAGTCATACCGGTTCATCATGAAAGATGTTATCTGCACCCTAGCACACTGTTACCCTTAACATCATACAGTCCATCTACATAACACACTACTGTCCACATTTAAAATTCTTTCAACAGCCAACAGTTGAGCAAGATGATTTCACTTTTTTATTTTGTTTGTTGCTACTTTGCTTGATTGAACACATGGCAAATAAATATTTCAAAATTGAACACTGGTTTGTCAACTGATCTACAACACATATGACACATCTGGTGAGAAAAAATCTAGACCTATGGTACAAAAAGGTATAGACTAATTGAGCTCATTTTTCATGAAACCTTCATTTAAAAACGGTCTCGGAACTCATAGAAGCAGGAGAAAAGTTCTCCTCAGGGGCCTGAATAAAACCACTGATGGAACTGACAGAACAGCATCACATCCTATTCTTGTTTTCTACATCTCAGAGTACACTGGGTGCCAAAGAGCAGCACGTTTCAATAAAACATGATGAGTTCCAAAAAGTGCAAAGAGCATCACATGCTCTACACATTTCAAAACAAAGTGCAAAGAGCATCACATGTTCAACTCAAGGAGCATGGAGTATCACATGTATCAAAACATCAAAACAATTACAAGTGTGAAGTCTTTTTCAGTATATTCTTCTTGTACTTTCAGCAGCAAAACGATTTAACATAGAACTTTACCGCCGTCCAGATTCTTTTTTTAAGTGCTTCCGGTGAAGCTTTAACACAGGCAACACACTCCGCCTTTCCTGGTACTTTACCAGATTCTATGGAGGCTGTTGCGTTTGCATCTTCGTCGGACATATTGAGGAAGGATCACACCAAATAAGTAGCTTACTTATTATTTATTTTCTTCACAGCCCCGGCAACACATCAGCAGACATGGTAGAACGTGCGAAAAACGTGCACATCACTCCACCTGTTTTACTTCCTTGTATATAAAAAAAGGACGTAAAGGTGCACTACATACAGTTTACAACAGTCATGTGATGACATTACACCAATACGATTGCATAAGATGAACAGGTGGTAAATCACATAAATGGGAGTATACATAAAACAAAAAACAAATAATAATAGTACATCCCAAATATTTGATGAGATCACATAACTTAACACACCCCCTTGATCTCATCATCTCAAACTGAACATTATGACTACAGGTTCAATTTCCAAAAAGCAAACTCTTGAATTTGACAATTTTTATCTTTTGCTACAGGTTTTGTCAATATGTCAGCAACCATGTCTTCTGATGGACAGTATACAATGTTTATTTTTCCATCACCGAGTGCTTCACGAATGAAGTGATATTTCACATCAATGTGTTTAGATCTCTGTCTGTTCACTGGATTCTTAGTCGGTGCAATGGCTCCTTGATTGTCTCCATGAATCTTTGTACAGCTGTACACTCTGTTATCCATGCCATTTAGCAATTGAGTTAGATACATGCTTTCTTGAGTAGTGGCTGCAAGACCAATGTATTCGGCCTCACACTTTGAAAGAGCCACTGTAGGTTGTTTCTTTGACTTCCAAGAAATCGCAGGGCCTTGTTTTGTCAAGCTGAAACAGTACCCTGTAGTGCTACGTCTATCTTCCACAGAGGATGCCCAATCAGAGTCACTGAATGCTATCAAGTTCAAATCCTCTTCACTTTTCTTGAATCTCAGTTCATAGTCATTTGTACCCTTTAGGTATCTCAAGACATGCTTAGGAGCCACTAAGTTCTCTGTTTTTGGCTTTGCCAATGTTTGTGATAGCTTGCTAACAATCCAACAGATATCTGGTCTGGTACAAGTCATGGCATAGATTAGGCTGCCTACAATCTCCCGATACTCTTTTGGATTAACAATCTCATTTTTGTCATCCTCATTTGTGACATTCTCCACTTTTTGCTCACATGGAGTAGACCTGGGTTTGCACTCTGACATTCCAAACCTTTCAAGCATTTTTGTGATATATCTTTTCTGGTTCATTTTAATTTCGTTTTCCTTTTGTTCAAACTGTATTCCTAAGAAGTATGATATTTTCCCTAGATCTTTCATGTTGAACTTGGATTTCATGGTGTCTTTGAACCTGTCAAGTAGATCCTTGTTGCTGGCTGCAATGATTAGATCATCCACCCAAATGATTACAATGATTGTATCATTTTCAATCTGTTTTCTATACACACAGTGATCAGATAGATTTCTTACAAAGTTGTCTCTTTCTAGATGATCATTTAGAAGTTTGTACCAGTTTCTGCCTGACTGTTTCAGGCCGTAAAGGGATTTCTTTAGTTTGTACACTAATTTCTCTCCTTTCTCTGATGTCTTTTCAAACCCCTCTGGCTGTTCCAGGAAAATTTCTTCATCTATGGGAGCATGTAAATATGCTGTCTTAACGTCCATTTGATGAACAATGAGGTCATTCTGAACTGCTACTTGCATCAGTGCCCGTACAGAAGTAATGTTGGCAGTTGGGGCAAAAGTCTCATGGTAGTCTATACCCTCTGTCTGATTATAGCCCTTTGCTACATATCTAGCTTTGTGGATTTTTCTTCTTTCATCATTTTCTTTAAGAGTACAGACCCATTTTCCACCTACTGCATTTCTACCTTCAGGTAAAGAGGTCAGTTCAAATGCGTCATTTTCTTTAAGTGAGTCCATCTCTTCCTTCATGGCACGTTCCCATCCGGGTGCCTCAGGTGACATCAGGGCTTCACTGTAGGTCTGTGGGACTCCGCATACTGCCCTGTAACAATAATCAACACTTGCATAGGTTCCATCATCATCATCCTTAAAGTCTGTTGAGTAATCCTCTAGGTATTTGGGAGTTCTCTTTTCTCTTCTTGGGTAGCGGTGGTTTTGACTATGCCTAGTTTTTGTATTTGTACTGTTTTCATTCTCACCTAGTCCTGGATTTTCTGTTGCTTCATCATTTTGCAACACACCTGTATTGTCTGTGTTACCATTCTCTTTGTTCTCACCTAGCATCTGACTTTCTGTGCTATCTCCACTCTGTGGCACATTTGTATTGTTCTTACCACCAGAACTTTTCCTTTCATATCCCTGAATTTCTGAATCATATTCATCAGTTTGTGTCTGTTGTTCAGCTTTGTTCTTTCTTATGAATTTCACCAGTCTATGTTTTGACACCTTTTCTGTATGTGGGTTATAGACCAGGTATGCTGGGCTGTTCTTACTGTACCCCACAAATATCCCTTTTTCACATCTGGGATCCAGTTTCTTTTGATCATACTTACAAGCGTAACAATCAGAACCAAACACCCACATTTTTGAGAGATCAGGCTTTCTTCCTGTTAGCACGAAGTATGGAGTATTTTTAGTCCTGTCATTGTAGCACCTGTTGCGGATATGAGCAGCATTTTGGACAGCGTAAGGCCACAAAACCTTTGGTAAGCCCTTTTCTAAAAATAAACACCTTCCCATTTCAAAAAGGGTTCTCCACTGTCTCTCGGCTGTGCCATTTTGATGGGGAGAATATGGGGATGATGTCTCATGTCTTATACATTTGTCTCTTAAAAGTGACTGAAAATTATTGCTTGTGTATTCTGTACCATTATCTGATCTGATACATTTCACACTACCATACGGTGCACTGTCTGCAAGGAACTTCTCTGTTGCTAATGTAGTGTCGCTCTTGTTTTTAAGGAAGTACACAGATACAGCACCTGAAAAATCATCTGTGAATGAAATGGCATACTTATATCCATCTTGACTAGCTAGCTCAATAGGGCCTGCCAAGTCGGTATGTACCAGTTCTAAGGGAGCAGTAGCTTTTGCATCAGCTTTCCTGTTTCTGCTGTTGATGAATTTTCCCTCAGTGCAAATATTACAGTCTATCTTGGTGTCACCTGTGATTTTCATACCCTCTACCACATTTGGTAATTTTAACACATCAGCAACATTGCAGTGTCCCAAAATTTTCGTGCCATGTTTTGACATCACATGTTAAATTCACTTTGTCACTGGACAGTATATCAGTAACTGAATCATCAACACATTGTTCGTGGTTATTTACCGTTCTCAGGTAGTAAAGGTTCTCATGCTCCTCTGTGTGGAAGACAGTTCCATCTTTGGTTATGAGTCTATTCTGTCCTGCTTTGAAGATCACTTGGCCTCCATCAGCTGTTGCTCTTTTCACAGAGACTATGCTTTGAGGGTACGTTGGTATGAATAAGGCATTCCTCAGTGTGACCTTGACAGACCTTCCTTGTGAATCCCATAGTAAGACCTCTGCGTCGCCTCGTTTCTGTGCCACGTTGTTCATCCTGGTTCCGTCAGCTAGCTCCATGTAGTGTCTCTTTGGATCAAAAGTCTCATCAAATTTTGTGAATTTATTTTTCTCCGTTATGACGTGTGACGTGGCTCCACAATCCACCATTAGTCCATTTCTTGTTATGTAGTCTGGAAGGAATTTTTGACTCACCTTGAACACGAATGTCTGTTCTTCTTCCTCATGTTGATCTTGTCGTTCTGCGGTTTGTTTTGCGTCATCTTTGTGTTTGGATTTTCGTCTGCACATCTCGTCACTGTGGGTCGAACTTCTATGGTAGCTGCACCACTTTGGTACTCCTTTCTGGCGGCAATCTCTTGCAATATGGCCGCGATTTCCACACCCGTAGCATGTCACCGATGATACATCCATTTTCATCACACTGTCCGATTTTGGTTTAGTGTCAAACTTTTCTGTTTCTTCATAGCTTCGTAGTTTACTTTTGAACTGGGTGAACGTTAATTCTTCGCTGCTCTGTGTCGTGTGAATAGCGAAAGGCTTGTATGCTTCTGGAAGGCCCTTCAGAATCATAGCTATTATCAGCCCATCACTAATCACCTCCTTTGCATTTCGTAAGGAGGTTACTGCCTTCTCAGCTCGGATGATATAGTCTGTTACAGTTTCTTCAGGCTCCTTCTTTAAGGAAGTTAGTTCGGTATACAGGGCTATAATTCTGGGCTTACCCTGACTGGCGTAGTGACTGCGTAGTATTTGAAGAGCTTTTCTACCGTCATCCCGCCTCTCTCATCACCAACGACAGACTTTTGTCGTCGAGAAACTGTATTAGTTCTGCGTAGCATTCTTCTCGGGGTCTGGCTCATTTGTGGAGAGTATGGTGTCTTTTAAGTCTTCAAGCCTTAAGTGTCCAAGAAATTTTACTTCTCAAAGTTCGTAATTGTTTTCATCTCCGTCAAAGACTAACCTTTGCCATCTTCCTCCTGTGGCGCGTCTGGGCCCATAACCTGTTGCGTTTGCATCTTCGTCGGACATATTGATGAAGGATCACACCAAATAAGTAGCTTACTTATTATTTATTTTCTTCACAGCCCCGGCAACACATCAGCAGACATGGTAGAACGTGCGAAAAACGTGCACATCACTCCACCTGTTTTACTTCCTTTAGTGTCTAGTGTTTAGTGTGGCCATTAGTGTCTTTTCAACAGTGTGGACCTCTGCAGGTGACCAACTCCTCCTCTGAAGTTTCTAAGAAATACAGAATAAAATAGACAATCAGGAGTGTGGATTAGTGATGTAAAAGATTATTCAGTGACCAATCAGCCTTGTTAATTTCATCAAATGTGTAATTTCATCAAGCAATGCCCTGAAAACTAATATTCATATTCATAATCATAATCATAACAAACCAAAGCTTTTAAAAAAAACAAACAAAAAAAAAACATGGTAACTAGGGCTGCACAATTTATCATAAAAAAATCGCTATCTCGATTCATACCTCTATGCAATCTCATTTACAATTGACTGATCCTCTGGCTCACTTATCACTCACAGTGCTCTGCTGTCAATCCACGCTACTACAGTAACTGGACACGGCATGTGTTCTCGGGGTGTTGAATGAGCAGGGAGGAGACAGTCAGACAGAGATGAGCCAATCTATTTGTCGGAGGAGTAACAAACACGTTTTGAGCCAAAGGGGAAAAAAAGAGCGACACTGAAGAAATTCGCGGTGGTGACAGCAAGAGTTATGTGCTCGTACTGAAAAAAGGAGCACATTCCAGTGTGTGGAACTTTGTCAGGTTTAAACCTGATGATAATCAACATGCAAGCAATGCTTTGGCATCGCAGCAGCACCGCAAGGTAACATAGAAAATCTATACAATTGTCACGCCCTAGAGGGCGGCTGAAAGTGTAACAGCTCGAATTTAAATAACCTCTACTGGGGAGTTTCCGATTTAAAGATAGCACACAATTTAAGGTGGGTAAATGATTGAATTCTTTTAAAAACAGCAAGTAACAATACACAAATCAAAAACACAGAAATAATTCCCCCTCACGGCAACAAAGTCAAAAGTCAATCGGCAGGTAGAGAACAGTCCACCAGGGCCTTGGAGTCCAGAGCAAGTGTAGGCTCCGCCCTCGATTCCTCCGACGTACTGCACAATCCAGACAACAGGGAATCACCTTCCACATGTAAGACACATGTTTAGTTTAATTTGGTCATTATAACTTACCCATTATTACTTACCAGGGACCACCTGAGCCCCCCCAAAAACTAGGGAAAACCCTGTACTCAGTGTGCATTTTAAACAAATTCCCTCAAGCCATTCCCACAGCATAGACTGTTTAATGTATATTTTGGGTCTAATGTTAATGCTTGACTTTCTACTGAGCCATTGCACTCATTATTATTTAGCTCTTGTTTTTTTTACGAACTAGTTATATAGATTATATTTTAATTATTTAAACTGCCCCACAGTTCCATCTCATTTGTAATCCAGAAGCCAAGCAACTACATTTCGTTGCAAAAAAAACTCACTGCTTTTTTTTTTTTTTTTTTTTGTGCAATGACAATAAAGAAAGTCTAAGTCTATTTGAATACTAATGTGTGTGTGATCCTTGGTGGTCTGGCAGAGTGTTCACAGGTACAATAACTACATGAGAACCTCAGATGAAGAACCATATTTTTTCACATTTTAGATCACATTTCACATTAATGTGTATATATTTACCTTGAATTTGATTATATCAGAACGAAAATTATCAAATGAGGCCCTCTGACAAAGAACCATATATGCATGCTTTCACATTTTAGATAATCATCAATATTTCCACATTTTAGATAATCATCAACATTACACTATTTAGACTAATATGCCTATCACATTAATGTGCATATATTTAACTTGAAAATTGATAATGTGTCCTTATTCTACTGACAAAATATATTTCTTCCATAGGCCTAATCTTTTAATATATGGCCATGAGAAACCGAAATTGATAACAAATGGACTGACAGACATCTTAAAATTCGCTATGTCTAATGATAAAGTATGCTTTCTGATGGGCATCTGATGGGAAAAAAACATGCTTCTAGCGAGAATTTAAATAAATTTAAATAAATATTACGTCTTGTGTGATAACAACTATACCACTACAACTTCAAAATATTCAAGGGGAATAGATATTTATTTCCGAAAGCTTGTATTGGTAATGCACAGTGAATCACGGGGTTGACCGCAGCAAGATGGCGCCGCCGTCGGACGTCAGTCTACTGGGATTCCAGCGTAAGGCGTCCAGTCTACCTATATATGTCTGTGGGTTGGACGCGCCGCTTGGAAGCGCTGTGTGTCCATCGGCCCGCCCACACACACCTTGTGACATAATCACCTCAGACATCACTAGAAAATCCAATATGAGTTGGCAATTAAGGACAAACCAACCACATTACAGTGATTTCCATGGAATAAAAGCTGCGCTGATATTTATTATATTTTTCTGCCATCGTCTACTCCATTCTCTTTTTGCTTCATTGTGTTTTCATTTCTTAAACCATGTTAAACGCTCACTTCCTCCTGCTCCGGTACATAGGTATGATCCATTTATCTTCAGGATTGTCACCATGTATGTGTAATCCTCACCATAACCAACCGAAATGTGAACGTGAAATACCTGTTTTAGGGTCTCCACTGTCAGACTCAGGTTGCTGTTTTTCCTTAGCTCTTGAGGATCCTGTTAAAATAATGTACGATAAGTACATTTATACAATAAATTGAGAGATAACTGGCAGCACGCCTTCACTGTCTGAATGAAAGCCTTAAAAATATCATTTTAACAGCACAGTGCATCAGATTTTTTTTAAAATACAATTACATTTATACATTTGGCAGATACTTTTATCCAAACTGACTTACATCTGGAGGTACAGCAAGCACATATACTGTTACTGAAGGAGTGGTGAGACCAGAACTCAAACCCCAGTCTCTCAGGGGTAGAGTAGAGATCTTAATCACTACACTATCAATCACATAATTGGTATCACTGAGAAAGAAATCGCTGTACACCATTAATCTTGAAATTTCTGAAGTTTTCTTAAAATTGCCAAAAAAAAAAACAAAAAAAAAAAAAACAACAATTAGTAAATTCTAGATATTGAAAGATATCTATATTGATATTAAAAGTGATACTTAGAGTATTTCTGCAGCTTTGAAATAAAAGCATCACATGAAGGTGAGAAAGCTGCCAATCAGAGCTTGTTTAGTGCATGTTTAGCTGTTCTGTGTGAAAAAGGTAATGGACAAACAGGGCATATGGACATCAAGTGCCATGGCCTCAGTCTGTGGAATACCTATGGTAGCAGGTTCAACACTGCAAGGCTCATCAGAGGTCCGCTGTCCTCTGTTGGATTGAATAAATTATAAAATGACAAAGATGTAGGCTGCCACTGCAGAATACCAGGAGAAGCAAATACAGAAAAAAATCATGTGAAATTTGGCCTAAGTCAGGTTTTAAATTGCATAAATGTCACAACGGCATGTTCGTGAATTGGCCTAAGTCATCTAATCCTCTTATGTTGCATAACTGACAGATGGCGTTATTTGTATGTCAACAGTCATCTATTGTCATGAGAAAATGCAAAAAAGTAACTGTCACACACCTCTGATAACGTATCATTACATTATCCATCAAGAAGCTCTGTGTGGGAAGGTGCTGGGGATGGATGATATAGTGACCATGGTCATGAAAACAATGAACTTCATTCAGGTGCGTGGCCTGACACCATCAGTTCAAGCTGTTCTTGCAGGAGATGGCCTCGGAGCAAGGAGACGTGCCGTACCATACAGAAGTACGGTGGCTGAGTAGGAGCAAAGTCCTCAAATGATTTTTTGAGCTTAGGGAAGACATTGCTCTTTTCATGCAGAGTAAAGGAAAACCCTTGTCTGAACTGTCAGATCCAAACTGGCTGTGTGACTTTGCTATATTGTGTGACATAACCGAGCATCTCACCCAACTGAATCAGAAGCTGCACGCCAACAGGTCATCAGGCAGATGTCCGACATGATCACCGCTTTCCAGCATAAACTTGACCTATGGATGTGCCAAGTGAAACAGGACAAT
This sequence comes from Myripristis murdjan, assembly GCF_902150065.1. Lineage (NCBI taxonomy): Eukaryota > Metazoa > Chordata > Actinopteri > Holocentriformes > Holocentridae > Myripristis > Myripristis murdjan. The sequence continues at coordinate 58,167 of NW_021941807.1, forward strand.
CTTGCCCACTTTCCTGTTTGTCAGAGCATCTCAGCCTCATTTCCCGGTACTTTTTCATGTGCTCAGTTAGCTACCAAACTGAGCCGGTTAATGGATGAGTTTGATTGGCATTTCTCTGACTTTAGAGCACAGCACTCGGGCTTTGCCATCTTTGCCAATCCTTTTACCACCAACGTCTGCACTGCACCCCAACAACTTCAGATGGAGTTAATAGAACTTCAAAGCGACAAGAGAGCAAAGTTCCAGGATGCTGCAATCCAGGACTTTTACAGTCTACTGCCCCCTGGTTTGATGCCACAGCTTCAACTTCATGCTGCCTGTGTTCTGTCTATGTTTGGGAGCACTTATCTGTGCGAACAGATGTTTTCAATTATGAATCTAAACAAAAACAAGCACAGATCACCTATCACTGATGACAACCTCCACACTGTTTTATGGATTGCCTCAGCACAAGACCCACTGGCCACGGAAACACAACATGAATCCGGCCAGAAAACACATAGGTAAGCATTTTTAAAAACCTAAACTGTGTGCAATTTAATGATTGTACTTGCATTTTGTTGTGTGTTTATTTTCAGAACATGATCAATGGATGAGGATGGTGGAGAGGGGATCCACTTGGTGTGTTCAAGGACAGGCAGCATCTCCTCATCAACTTCACCTAAAAACATGACCAATATAGTTGTGAACTGAGACAACCCTTACTTTGTTATTTTGAGTTTATTACATGTACTACTTTATATGTGTAGCAATGTGTTTAGTGTTTACAGGTTTATGTGTTTATGCAGACAAATGTTTACTGTAATCAAACCATCTCTCATTAGTTGAATATAAGCCCCCTGCAAGGCTGTGTGCAGCCATTTGTTTTTGTAAAATGCTACATCTGTCACACGTTCTTAGCAGCTCACAATTGTTGGTTGTACTATTATTCTGCCCCTCAACTGTGACAAAAAAGTTTTGAACAAAGTTAATGTCACAACTTGTGTTTGATGATATTTTTCTTTATTCACTTGGATAATCTGATCTTTGATTGATAGAGTAATGTGGGTTTCTTAACCTGAAAATTAAAAGGTTGTATAATGAAATTAAAATGTGGTTCCCTCTTGATTGATTGTATAAAAAAAAATAAAATTATTAAACATGGAGGAGTGCAGATGGTGCATTAAGTAGTCTCACAGCCTGAGGGAAGAAGCTGCTCTGTAGTCTGGTGGTACAGCAGCAGATACTTCTGTATCTGCCTGACAGGGTGAACATGCTGTGGCTGGGGTGGGTGTTGTCTTTTAGGATCCTTTTGGCTCTGCACAGGCACCTCACCTCTCCAATATCACTGATGCTTGGTAGATGAGTACCAATGATGTTTTGGGCAGTTTTAATCACTCATTGCAGAGTCTTCCTGTCCTGGGCTGTGCACATCCCATGCCAGTTTGTGATGTTTCCAGTCAGGATGCTTTCAATCGCTCCTTTGTAGAAGTTGACAAGAACTTGGCGTGGGAATTTTGCTTTCTTAAGTTTCCTTAAGAAATACAGCCGTTTGAGCTTTTTTAACCAGGGCAGAGATATGTGAAGTCCATGACAGGTTCTCTGTTATGTTGATTCCCAGGAACTTAAAACTGCTCACTTGCTCCACCTCAGCTCCATTGATGTAGACAGGGTTGTGTGTCTCTGCCTCCTTTTTTTCGAAAATCAACTATCAGCTCTTTGGTTTTGCTGACGTTGAGCAGTAAGTTATTTTCTGTGCACCATTCTGCAAGATGGTTGATTTCCTCCCGATATGAAAACTCATCATTGTTGGAAATCTGGCCGATGATGGTGGTGTCATCCGCAAACTTCACAATAGGTGCTGAGCACTAGAGTGGAGGAGGAGAGACTGCCAATCCGAACTGACTGGGGTCTGTTTGTGAGGAAGTCCAGTTACAGAGAGTGGTACTGATGCCCAGAGTGTTCAGTTTTCCAATCAGCTTCACGGTGTTGCTTTTCTCAAGGTGAGTGAAGACTGAGTGGAGAGCAGTGGAGATGGCATCCTCTGTGGATCTGTTGGTTCTGAATGCAAACTGCTGAGGGTCCAGACTGGCAGGGATGTTGTTCTTTATGTGCTGGAGAACCAGTTTCTCAAAGCACTTCATCAGGATGAGAGTGAGTGCCACAGGGCGGTAGTCATTTAGATCAGACACTGCAGACTTTTTAGGCACAGGGATGATGGTGGCTGTCTTGAAGCAGGTGGGAACACTCTCCTGTGACAGCAATATGTTAAAAATGTCAGTAATGACATCTACTAGCTGGTTGGCACATGTTTTTAGTACACGGCCAGGAATGTTATCAGGCCCAGCAGCTTTATTCATATTCACTTTCAGCAGGACTTTCCTCTAGGGTTGTCAAAAATATCGATACTCCAAAAAGTATCAATACTAAAAGACCGTATCCGGATATGATATTAATTTGCCAAAGTATCAATACTACAGTGCACGAGCACGTCACGCGCACTCGACAGGCAGCGCCGCATGCCAAACAGTGCCCAGTAGGCAGAGCTCCAGCAACTTGGCCAGTATTGCCAACTTGGCAACTTTCTTGCTAAATCTGGCGACTTTCCAACTCCCCATGGCGACTTTTTTTTTGTCAAAAGCGACTAGCGACAAATCTAGCGACTTTTCCTGGTGTTATTGGAGACTTTACTAGTATTTTGGAGACTGACATGAAAGCACATACTGTTCCTCTGCAGTTCCTGTTCTCAGCGAGCAGCGAGTGCTACCGCGAGCCCCTCCCCCACCCCAAAGTTCTCACAGGCGGTCAGAGCCTCGAGCCTCGAGCGGCAGTCGCAGGCAGCTGCAGTCAGGAGAGAAGCAGAGAGGAGACCCTCACCACTCCGCATCCAGGCAGCAAATGAATTGCGCAAGCGCAAAGCCGCCGTTGACACAATTCTAGAAAATGTCAATCATATAAAACAATACTATGTCAATAAAAATAATGCTTAGCAGTTTGTAGTAAATTTGTAGTTCTAAAATATATGTCATTGTTATTTTTGCACTATAAGTTAAAAATTATGTTATTTGGGTTATTTTTGCAATTTGCACAGAGTGAAAACAAAATGTGATTTTTTTATTTTTTGATTGAAAAGGCTATTTTTGAGTTTTAATTTTAATAAAAATATGTTTTATGCTTTTTAAATTTGTCATTTTTTTTTATCCCCGCAGTATCAAAGACATAAGCTATACGCTTAGAAAAGGTGCTGGAGCTGAACTTAAGGACTAAGGAAAACAACAAAACAGCAACTGCACACTAAAACACTGTGCATATATAAGTTTATTGCAAGCCTTCTTCAGGCATACCTGCCTGAAGAAGGTCTATGACCAAAAGCTTGCAATGAACTTATATGCACAGTGTTTTAGTGTGTGGTTGCTGTTTTGCTGTTTTCCTTAATCCCCGCGGTATCGAAAATGGTATCGAGCATTGAATATTTTCCTGGGTATCGATATTGAGTTTGAAATTTTAGTATCGTGACAACCCTACTTTCCTCACATCCACTGTGGATACTGACAGTGGCCGGTCCTCTGGAGGTAGAGCAGACTTTACAGCTGACTATCTGTTGAAGAGATCAAAGCGAGCATAAAATGTGTTTAGCTCGTCTGGTAATGCTCCTGCTTTTGTAGCCTGTAACACTTTTGACCGCCTGCCACAAGTCTTTGCTGTTGTTGGTGTTAAGGTCTCTCCAGTCTCCTTCGCTTTGCCTCCTTACTTGCCACTGCTCTCCACTCAGTCTTCACTCACCTTGAGAAAAGCAACACCTGCACCAGAATGCTGTTTGTTGATTTCAGCTCAGCTTTCATCACAATCTCCCCCATGAAGCTGATTGGAAAACTGAACACTCTGGGCATCAGTACCACTCTCTGCAACTGGATACTGGACTTCCTCACAAACAGACCCCAGTCAGTTCGGATTGGCAGTCTCTCCTCCTCCACTCTAGTGCTCAACACCAGAGCCCCCCAGGGTGTGTGTGCAGCCCCCTCCTGTTCACGCTGTACACCCACGACTGCAACCCCCGACATGGAGAGAACTCTATTGTGAAGTTCGCGGATGACACCACCATCATCGGCCAGATCTCCAACAATGATGAGTTTTCATATCGGGAGGAAATCAACCATCTTGCAGAATGGTGCACAGAAAACAACCTACTGCTCAACGTCAGCAAAACCAAAGAGCTGATAGTTGATTTTCGAAAAAAGGAGGCAAAGACACACAACCCTGTCGACATCAATGGAGCTGAGGTGGAGCAAGCGAGCAGTTTTAAGTTCCTGGGAATCAACATAACAGAGAACCTGTCATGGACTTCACATATCTCTGCCCTGGTTAAAAAAGCTCAGAAACGGCTGTATTTCTTAAGGAAACTTAAGAAAGCAAAATTCCCACACCAAGTTCTTGTCAGCTTCTACAAAGGAGCGATTGAAAGCATCCTGACTGGAAACATCACAAACTGGCATGGGATGTGCACTGCCCAGGACAGGAAGACTCTGCAATGAGTGATTAAAACTGCCCAAAACATCATTGGTACCCATCTACCAAGCCTCAGTGATATCGGGGAGGTGAGGTGCCTGTGCAGAGCAAAAGGATCCTAAAAGACAACACCCACCCCAGCCACAGCCTGTTCACCCTGCTGCCGTCAGGAAAAAAGATACAGAAGTATCCGCTGCCGTACCACCAGACTACAGAGCAACTTCTTCCCTCAGGCTGTGAGACTACTAAATGCACCATCTGCACTCCTCCAGGCTGAATAATTCTATTTTCTACACAATCAATCAATTAATCAATCAAGAGGGAAACACATTTTAATTTCACTATACAACCTGTTGTATAATGACAAATAAACTTCCTTGTATCCTTGTATCCTTGTTCGCACACTCTGTTACAACAGCTCACCTGTTCCTTCCGTACTGACAGGAGCAATCCCCCCATCACTACTGGCTCCTGGCTCTGCTTCTGACACCAAATCACATTTTAAAAATTGTAATAATTCTCAGCACAAATCTCCCCTTTTTACAAAGCCTTCTGATCAATTCAGGTCAGTTTCATTAATGTAGTGCTGAATCATCTAGCATCTCAGGACACTTTTCATATAGAGCAGGTCTACACCATATTCTTCATTATATTAATTCTAATAATATTCACTCAATGAGCAATCCTACCTGCCCACTCTGGACTTTTGGGCTCATGGCTGGTGCTTGGTGCCAGATCTTGCTTCTGACCAGGGCCGGAGTGGGACTCATTTTCAGCCCTGGAGTTTCATGCCTCAGACCGGCCCACTTTAGATCACGACCTATTATTATTAAAATCAAAATATATAACGGGTCACTACTATTGTTTGAGCATAGAAAGTGGATGTATTGGAACTAATGCTTGATTGTTCACACACTCTGTTACAACAGCTCACCTGTTCCTTCCATACTGACAGGAGCAATCCCCTCATCACTACTGGCTCCTGGCTCTGCTTCTGACACCAAATCACATTTTAAAAATTGTCATAATTCTCAGCACAAGTCTCCCCTTTTTACAAAGCCTTCTGATCAGTTCAGGTCAGTTTCATTAATGTAGTGCTGAATCATCTAGCATCTCAGGACACTTTTCATATAGAGCAGGTCTACACCATACTCGTCATTATACAGGGTGACCCAAAAAAACGGGAACTTTTTAGCAATCCAATAAAACCAAGAGTGATGGAAGAAAAATATTTTATTCATAGTAATTGAAACCTGAAAACATGCCATTTAAGAAACAATGATGGAATTTTCATTTTTTAAAAATTGTGCTGCCACTTGCTCATGTCTGCCAATACACACTTCAAAAATTCCCGTTTTTTTGGGTCACCCTGTATTAATTCTAATAATATTCACTCAATGAGCAATCCTACCTGCCCACTCTGGACTTGTGGGCTCATGGCTGGTGCTTGGTGCTAGATCCTGCTTCTGACTCTGAGGGGCTACAAGACAAAGTCTTGTCATCATACTATTATTTAAATTAGGCTATATAAGGTTATGTTATATGCAGGGACGGTTTTTGCTATGGGCAATGTGGGCAACCGCCCAGGGCGCAATCTATGCCCTCCAAAAAAAAAAAAAAAAAAAAAAAAAAAAAGAAAAAGAAAGAAAGAAAAGTGCGTCCTCAAAAAAAAAAAAAAAAAAAAAAAAATCGCTAGTTTTCTAGACTACCATATTGACCCACATAACAGACGACCCTGATTTTAAGACAACCCCTCTTTTGCAAGACCCATGTTCGGAAAAATAGGCTACTTTTTATATGGACAAAATCTTGTTTGAATAAAAAGCCACCGGCCTGCATCAGGCGGGTCGGCCGCGGTACCGGTCGGCATCAGGCGGGCCGGACGCGGCACCGGTGCCTGGTGCCGTGGCCGGTAGGAGTAGTAACATGGAAGGGCGCAAGCCAGTAATTTCGCCTAGGGCGGCAACAGTGCCGGAGTGGGACTCATTTTCAGCCCTGGAGTTTAATGCCTCAGACCGGCCCACTTTAGATCACGACCTATTATTATTAAAATCAAAAAATATAACGGGTCACTACTATCGTTTGGGCATAGAAAGTGGTTATATTGGAACTAATGCTTGCTTGTTCACACACTCTGTTACAACAGCTCACCTGTTTTTTCCATACTGACAGGAGCAATCCCCTCATCACTACTGGCTCCTGGCTCTGCTTCTGACACCAAATCACATTTTAAAAATTGTCATAATTCTCAGCACAAATCTCCCCTTTTTACAAAGCCTTCTGATCAATTCAGGTTAGTTTCATTAATGTAGTGCTGAATCATCTATTTTCTATTTTTTTTCTATATCCCTTGTTTATAGTGTTTATATTGCTTGCTGCTATTTATTATCTGTTTATACTGTAAATTTGCTTCATACTTTGCTGCTATAATGCTTGAAATTTCCCCACTGTGGGACTAATAAAGGAATATCTTATTTTATCTTATCTTATCTTATCTTATCTTATCTAGCATCTCAGGACACTTTTCATATAGAGCAGGTCTACACCATACTCTTCATTATATTAATTCTAATATTATTCACTCAATGAGCAATCCTACCTGCCGACTCTGGACTTGTGGGCTCATGGCTGGTGCTTGGTGCTGGATCTTGCTTCTGACTCTGAGGGGCTACAAGGCAAAGTTTCCCAGTTATGTGGCGTCGCATCATACTATCATTTAAATTATATAACGTTATGTTATATGCCACAATGCCACCCAATTTATTGACTTGATAATTAATTAACTTGAACGGTGGTTTGGAGGCAAAGTTCAACATCTTGCCATACCCATTTCATCGTCCTCATTTGTCGTTTCAAACCGCGAGCTCGTTTTAGTGAAAAAGTTGCCAATTTTAGCACATTTGGCTGCGTCTGTTTCCAGAACTTTCCTCTTTTTAATTCTTGCCTTCTCCGCGCCACCCTTGCTCTTTCTATTTTCCATCTGTCAAACACCACTGACCGAGTGCACGGACGTGTTACGTCAGGGTGCGTCTGCAAAAAAAAAAAAAAAAAAAAAAAAAAAGTGGAGGCGGAGGCGGCCCAGGGACAGCGGTAAACAGCATAGGTGATCAGCCCACTGCCATGACTGAACACCGGCCCCCCAAAAAAATAAAAAATAAAAAAGTGAACACCGGCCCTCTCGGCCCAAACATCAGAGCGGGAATTGTCCCGGTCCTCCGGATTAGCCACTCCGGGCTTGCTTCTGACTCTGAGGGGCTACAAGACAAAGTTTCCCAGTTATGTGGCGTTGCATCATACTATTATTTAAATTATATAAGGTTATGTTATATGCAGGGACGGTTTTTGCTATGGGCAATGTGGGCGACCGCCCAGGGCGCAATCTACTTGGGGGCGCACGAGCGCCCTCCAAAAAAAAAAAAGAAGAAAAAAGAAAAAAGAAAAAGAAAAAGAAAGAAAGAAAAGTGCGTCCTCAAAAAAAAAAAAAAAAAAAAAATCGCTAGTTTTCTAGACTACCATATTGACCCGCCTAAAAGACGACCCTGATTTTAAGACAACCCCTCTTTCGCAAGACCCTTTTTCGGAAAAATAGGCTACTTTTTATATGGACTGTAGTGAGAGACTACATTACCCATAGTGCCACTGTAACAGGGTCAGAATTCATTCAGTAAACGTACCGTGACAGTATGCATAACGGTGTCCTGTTTTCCTCATTACGACATGGTGTCAGAAGTGAAAAACGAACATGAAAAACGAACATGAAAAACTCCGTGAGTTACCTCTGCTAGCTGTGCTGATAGTTTAGTCAGTGAGTGACGCAGTGTGTGTCAGTTTAGTAGCCGAAAAATAGCACGGAAAACTGCGACGGACGAGGCGCGCTCTTCAAAGCTGAAAACGCCGGGGAGCCCCCCTTTTGAGTCAATAACCGAAGCAAGGGGTGAGCTAAACTGCGCACAGACAAGTCCGTTTTTTTTTTTTTTAATGAATGGAACACGGCGAGGAGCAAGCTGACAACGAGCAACAGGGAGAAAAGCAAGAGGAAGCAGAAATGGCAGTGGCAGCTGTACAGATATCTCATTCAGAGCCCTTTGACTTCTCCAACCCAGCAGAATGGCCAAGATGGATCAGACGGTTTGAGAGATTCTGCATTGCATCAGGACTAAATGCCAAACCCGAAGAATATCAAGTGAACACACTCCTTTATTCAATGGGAGATGCAGCTGATGATATTTTGGGAGTTTTGCCAATGACTGATGATGAAAAAAAGAAATATGTGTCTGCGATGAGTCTGAGTCTGTGAAATCTGCATTTGAGCAGCACTTTGTTGGAAAACACAATGTAATTTTTGAAAGAGCTCAATTTAATGTGAGATGTCAGCTAAAAGGAGAGAGTGCAGAAGCATTCATAACAGCTGTGCACAAGTTAGCCGAAAGCTGCAATTTTGGTGTGCTTAAAGACAAACTCATAAGAGACAGAATTGTAGTGGGGAAAAAAGATAAAAGACTTTCAGAGCACCTACAACTGGACTCAGACCTAACCCTCGCCAAAGCAATCCAGAAAGTGAGGCAATGTGAGACTGTTAAGAGACAACAGGTTATCCTGCACAGTGAGGCAGAGGGAGGAGACCCAAAAACAAACGTGGACGCCATCAAAACAAACATGAAAAAGGACAAAAAGTTCCAGCGCTCAGGACTAAAGATAAACAAAGATCAAAAATCTGACGCACAAGGAGAAAAGGAGTGCCGCCGATGCGGGCAAGGACGCAAACATGGGTGGAAGGACTGCCCAGCCAAAGATGCAGAATGTCGAAAATGTCACAAAAGGGGGCATTATGCGGTCGCCTGCCAGAACGGTAAGCTGCACACAGTCACACAAGGTGGTTCAGACTGTGAACCGGAGGACTATGCATTTTTAGGTGAAGTAGATTCACAAACAACCAGGCCATGGATGGAAAAGGTAAATCTGAACGGAGAAGCCGTCACGTTCAAGATTAACACGGGGGCGGACGTGACGTCCATACCAGAACACGTCTTCAAGCCAGAGAGGGACGGTAAGCTGCAAACACCACGTAAAAGACTGTTCGGACCAGGCCGCAATCAGCTGAATGTAAAAGGCTGCTTCCAGAGTAAAATGGTGGCAAAAGGGCGATCTACAGAGCAACAGGTGTATGTAGTGGCAGGACTGACACAACCACTGTTAGGCCTACCAGCATTAGAGGCCATGGGACTGGTACACAGGGTTGATGCAACCACAGTGGTGCAGCTGCAAACGGAGGAGGACTTCAAAGCAGCATACCCAAAAGTGTTCCAGGGACTCGGAGAGCTGAAAGAGCCGTACCATATTGAGCTGGAACAGGGGGCCACGCCGTACGCCCTCTCAACACCAAGACGGGTTCCACTTCCCCTGAGAAAAAAAGTACGGGAGGAACTCGACAGGATGGAAAACATGGGAGTCATATCCCCAGTGACTGAACCGACGGCCTGGTGTTCAGGAATGGTAGTCGTTCCAAAACCAATGAAGGACAAACTCAGAATCTGTGTGGATCTTACTCCACTGAATGTGGCAGTCAAGAGAGAACGCCTCATTCTACCAGTCGTCGACCAAACACTCGCAATGATGTCAGAGGCAAAAGTTTTCACAAAACTAGACGCCCGATCTGGCTTCTGGCAAATCCCCCTAACGCCAGAGTCACGACCCCTTACAACCTTCATCACCCCGTTCGGGAGATACTATTTCAACCGCCTTCCTTTTGGAATTGCATCGGCGCCCAAACACTTCCAGAGAAGGATGTCGCAGATGTTTGAGGGTTTCGAGGGCGTGCTGTGTCATGCAGACAATGTGTTAGTGTATGGTCGGAACAGAGAGGAGCACGACCAGAGACTGCATCGTGTGCTGCAGCAGATGCAGGACAAAGGCCTCACTCTGAATGAGATATGCGAGTTTGCAAAGGAACACACGATCTTTGTTGGCCACAAAATCTCTTCAAAAGGCATCGAGCCAGACCCAAACAAAGTCAAGGCGATCCTACAGATGCCAGAGCCAACATGTGTGGAGGATGTCCGACACTTGATAGGTATGGCAAACTATCTGGCAAAATTTGTCCCCCAGCTGGCTACCATCATTGTGCCACTAACAGACCTAATGCGAGAGAAAAATGAGTGGGTCTGGGCAGAATCTCAGCAGGCTGCCTTCCAAAAGCTGAGAGAGGAACTGAGCTCACCAAAAGCACTCGCTCAGTACTCCAACACAGCAGAGACAAGAGTAGCAGCAGACGCATCAGCATACGGAATCGGCGCTGTTCTCACACAGAAGCAGCCAGACGACTCATGGCAACCAGTGATGTACATCTCAAGAGGACTGACAGATACAGAGAAGCGCTATGCACAAATTGAAAAGGAAGCGCTTAGCCGTCACGTGGGCATGTGAGACTAAACTCCTACGTGCAGGGTCTACACTTCACACTCCAGACAGACCACAAACCCCTGGTCCCCCTCCTCAGCACCAGAGGGTTAGATGATCTGCCACCCAGAGTACTGAGGTTCCGCCTTAGACTCTTGAGATACGACTAAAACATTGTCCATGTCCAAGGTAAACACCTCATCACCGCAGACGCGTTGTCAAGAGCTCCACTGAGTGAACCACCATCCTCTGACAACCTTCAACTGGAGAAGGAGGTCAAAGTGTTCGTGGATGCGGTGGTGTCATCACTCCCTGCTACAGAGTCAAGGCTGGAGGAAATCAAACGGGCACAACAAATGGATGAAACGTGCAAAAGAGTGGCACACTACTGTCTGACGGAATGGCCAGAGAAACATGGACTAAGACAGAATATCTCACCCTTCTGGCAGGTCAGAGCTGAGCTCCACCTGGCAGGAGGCCTCCTCATGAAAGGGGAGAGGATCGTGATCCCCCAGGCTCTCAGAGGAGATCTGATGAATAAACTCCATGAAGGTCATCAGGGAATCTCTAAGTGCCGGGCCAGAGCCCAAGAATCAGTGTGGTGGCCTGGTATCTCTGCCCAGATCAAAGAGATGGTAGACAAATGTGAAATATGTCAGCGACACAGAACACAGTACAGAGAACCACTGATTCAGTCCACTGTCCCGAACCGACTGTGGCAAACGGTAGTGTAATGGCAGACATTGACCACTAGGTGATGCTTTATTTTCTTAGTTTGTTTGAGGCTTCCTGTTTTTGGTTTTCTGTTTCCTTTTTGTCGTCGCGGAAGTGAACTTGAAAAGAATGATGCTGGCAAGCAAAGAGCCCCTAGCATGTGTGCTGTTTTCTTTTCCTCATGTGTTGGAAACATAATAAGTTTGCAAGAATTTCTAAGAAATATAAAAGGCTGTGAAGATTATTGACCAAGAAGTTTAACCCGTCATTGATTGGCAAGCAGGCAAAGTGGTATGTTTTACTTTATTTTGTTTGTTGGTCGTCACATTTTATTTCTTAAATTATGTGATGCGAACTAACCTTTATTTATTTTCTTTATGATGTTTGTCTGTCTATATTTTAGTTCTACGGTGTTTACATGATTTTAAGAAGATCTGCCAAGATAATAAACATCTGTAAAAAGAACCGGAGTCTCGCATCTAATCAATGGGCGGCATAGTAGAACACTTCACTGCGGTGGTGAAGGCTCCAAGCAAGTGGAAGTCGGACAGAGAGAGTCGCCGCGAAACGGAAGGTATCGCGTTTGGTACAGCTGCGTATGGACGTAAGCAAGTGGACAAGGCTAAACAAGCAAGCATGTTGAAGATAACATCTTGGAAGTAGCGCAAGCACTTGTTTTACTGTCAATCAAGCTTCCGCCGTGCCGATATCTCATCCGCATATCCTTAAAGTAACAGAGACTTTCTTACCGTCGATTTCCTGTAAGATTAAGAGACTGAATAATTACGTCTATGCACTCTTGAAATAGACCAAAGAATATTAAGATATTGCAAGTTTAACATTTAAGTATGCTTATATTCCATGCCTTTATATTTACACTGTGCTAAGATTGCTTACAGTTTGTGCTTATATTTACAGCTTCTATTTCTATAATTCATTCTTATTCTAAGTGTTTGTTATTACAAAAATGTAGTATTTGATGTGTATTCATGTAAAGATTAGAGTAAGCTAATTCATAAGGCCTGATATTTACATTTCATATTTACACATTTGACAATATAATACATTTATTTACATTCCTACAAGTAACACTGGACATCAAACATAATTATCATGTCATTCACAAATGAAAATGCCATGAGCCATTCAAACCTGCAAGAGGATAATGACGCAGTGCAGACTACCCCACAAGATGGCAGTGGTGAGCATGCTGAAGCATCAGCACAAAACATGCAATCCCAGGATGCGATAGATAATGTGCAACTGCCTCCAGTCAGTAGAAGAAGCCAACGCACACGCAAGCTCACTGAAAAGGGAAAGATTCTGTTTGATGATAGATTGAAAGATTTAAATGTGAACTTTGTAAAGCTGTACAGAAGGTGGAAGTATCACATCAATGGTCTAAAAAGGTCCATTAAAAATAAGGATGCCAGTGATTTGGTTAATGAAGTTCTGAGCACCATTAACACCATCCAAGTTGATGTTGACAATACTTACCTCAGTATAAGAGACATATCTAGTCCTGATCCTGAAATCCGAAGAATGAATGACACATGTCTTTCGTTCACCAAGATTGCAAATGAAAAGGCACAACACTTCCTTACTGGTGGTGATTCAGAAGATATATCATGGCCTGATGCTGAATCAGTGTTTGATAACACAGTGTCTAGTATTACCTCAGTTAGTGTCTGCAAATCAAAATCATCTTCCAAGAAGTCTAAACAATCTTCTCAAATGTCACAGCATGTAAAACAACAAGCAGCAGCTGAAGTTGCAGCTACACAAGAAGTGATTAAAATAATGAAAGCACAACATCAACAAGAGCAAGAAATTTTAAGACTTGAGGCAGAGGATCAAATGTTAATGGCTGAAAGGGAAGCTGAAGAAAAGGAAATTGAAGCAGAGAAAGCAAGAAAAAGAGTTCAGTTTATATCAGAAAGCGCTGCCAGAAGAATGAAGTTGGAAGAGAAAAGAAAAGAAGTGGAAAGATTGGAGGAGCTCAAAAGGCACAATGCAGCACAAGCAAGGCTGCAAGTTTATTCAGAAAGTGATCACAGCGATGAAGAAGAGCAGCTGTTAGCTCCCTTCTTTCAAGAAAAAACAGTTCACACATCACAACCAAAGGTCCCTGATTCTCTCCATCAGTCACCCACACTCAACCCCTTAAGTCATCCCTTCTTACCATCTCAACAGTCACAACTCCCACAAGCTTTCCCTGCTCAACAAGCCAAGCCCACTCACATCCATTATCCGCACCAAGGTACAGTTACCAAAGTCTCTTCCCCACATTCCCCTGTATTCACCTCAGCACCTGACCCACAGCAAGTTACATATACTCAAGTACCTGTGAGTCAGCAAACCACACTCACTCAGTCTCTTCCAATGCAAAGGGCTCCATCCACCAGTGTCCCTACCAGTCACCCAGCCACATTTACAACCTCCCATGAATCTTCCAATGACCTTGTGAGAATACTCGCTGAAGCAATCACCGCTAATCGGATTCCAATCCCAGAACCTGCTGTTTTCAGTGGAGATCCTCTCAAATATAATGATTGGAAGCTTTCTTTCTGCACTCTGATTGATCGCAAAAATCTGTCAACTCAAGAAAAGCTCTACTTTCTACGCAAGTATGTTAGTGGCCCAGCTAAGAGAGCCATTGAAGGACATTTCCTAGCAGGAACAGAAACTGCTTACCAAGCTGCCTGGGACATACTTGAGGATAGATTTGGTAATTCATTCATTATCAGCAAGTCATATCGTGACAAGATACATGCATGGCACAAAATTGTCCCCAAAGACAGCGAGGATCTTCGTGAGTTTGTAGACTTTCTGAACAGTGTTGAATCAGCCATGCCTTATGTTCAAGGTTTACAAGTTCTCAATGACTATGTGGAAAATCAAAAAATTGCTGCCAAATTACCTGATTGGCTGAGCTCACGCTGGAACAGAGCAGTCACAAGGTTTCAAGATGAACACAAAAGGTTCCCTGATTTCAGACATTTTATAGAATTTCTCAACCTTGAGGCTCGAATTGCATGCAACCCCATTACATCGTTACAAGCAATAAAGCCAACAGAGAAAGAAAGGTCTAAGCCAACAGAGCAAGAACACTTCAAGGCTCAACGGAGTCGCAACTTCAACGCCAAGACTTTCAGCACTAGTTCAAGTGAAAAAACAAGCATCATGTGCATGTTTTGTAGGAAACAAGGCCATACTCTCCATAAATGTCGCAAGATCATGGAAAGGCCAATTGAAGAAAGGGTTAAGTTTGTTCAACTGGAAAAGTTATGTTTTGGCTGCCTTAAGATTGGCCATAACTCCAAAGCTTGTACTTCCAGGAGTGTATGTGATTCATGTGGAAAACCTCACCCAACTTGCTTGCATCAAGATCGTGAGAAGAAAAACCAAGAACAAAGAATGAGAACCAAACAAGACCAGTCGAATGAAAACAAGGGTGCTAAGGACAAAGAGTCCTTACCAATAAAAACAGAGGAATCTAAGCAAGCTACTTCTAACAGAGTTATTCAAGAGAAGAGCACCACTCATACCTCATCAATTGTTCCAGTCTATGTCTCTACAACAAATGAACCAGACAAGGAAGTGTTAGTGTATGCTTTGCTTGACACTCAAAGCGACACCACCTTCATCTTAAAGGAAGCAGCTGAGACACTGAACGCTAAGAGAGAGCCAGTGAAACTCAAAGTATCTACAATAACATCAAAAACAAAGGTTGTGTCCAGCCAAAGGGTGAACGGACTACAAGTAAGAGGCATCCAATCTGAAACTAAAATTAAACTCCCAACAACTTACACCAGAGATTATATACCAGCAAATAGATCACATATACCTACAAGTACAACAGCAAGGTCTTGGCCTCACTTAGAACATCTGGCAGATGAAATGTCTCCTGAGCTTGACTGTGAAGTAGGATTGTTAATTGGCTATAACTGCCCCCAAGCCTTACTTCCCAGAGATGTCATTAGTGGCAATGAAGACCAGCCATTTGCACAGAAGTCTGCATTAGGTTGGAGTATTGTTGGCTACAAGAATGCTGACACTGACTATGAAGATGAACTAGGTGTGAGTCACCGTATCATCACAAAGCAAGTCATACCAGCTGTCAAACCTCACTTTGAGCTCAAATCTGAAGTCCACTTTGTTTGTAGAAGTCAAGTCAGAGAAACAATTACTCCAGAAGACATAATCAAAGTCTTTGAGTCAGATTTTGCAGAAAAGATAGCTGAAGATGTTACAATATCACAAGAAGACATGTCATTCTTGACAAAACTGAAACAAGGCATAAAGCAAAAGCCAGATGGGCACTATGAGATGCCTTTGCCTTTTAAGAAAGAAAGGCCAAGTTTGCCAAACAACAGAGCATGTGCAGTGCATCGACTCAAATGTCTTGAGAAACGGCTGAGGAAAGATGAACAGTACCGCAAGGATTATGTGGCCTTTATGCAGGACATAATAACAAAAGGCGATGCTGAAAAGGTTCCAGAAACAGAGATAAACAATCAGTCAGTATGGTACATCCCTCACCATGGGGTTTACCACCCCCAAAAGCCTGGAAAAATTCGTGTTGTCTTTGATTGTTCAGCACGATTTCAGAATACATCACTTAATGAACATCTGCTGACTGGACCAGACCTCACAAATACCCTTGTAGGGGTTTTGTGCCGTTTCCGGAAAGGGCAAATAGCCATCATGTGTGATGTGGAACGAATGTTTCACCAATTTCATGTTTCACCACAAGATCAAGATTACCTCAGATTTCTGTGGTGGGAAGAAGGCAATTTGGAAGCTCCACCATCAGAATTTCGCATGAAGGTTCACTTGTTTGGTGCCGCATCATCACCTGGATGCGCAAACTTTGGACTTAAACATCTGGCTGCAGAAGGATCAGACAGGTTTAGTGAAGCTACAGTGAAGTTTATACAGCGCTGCTTTTATGTGGATGATGGACTCACAAGTGTGGACAGCGAAGCAGAAGCAATCCAGCTTGTTAGAGAAGCAAGGGATCTCTGCAGCACTGGAAAGCTTCGCTTACACAAATTCATCACCAACAGCAAAGAAGTAACTGCCACAATACCAAATGAAGAACGCGCTGAAGGAGCAACTGACTTGGACATGGCCCTAGGGGAACACAAGATGGAAAGAGCGCTTGGGGTTCAGTGGTGCATCAGCTCGGATAAGTTCCGGTTTAGAGTGATAGTAAAAGAACACCCTTTTACCAGAAGAGGTGTACTGTCTACAGTGGCCTCAGTTTTTGATCCTCTAGGACTTGTCGCTCCTTTCATTTTGATAGGCAAGAAGATCCTACAAAGGATGTGTCAAGATAAAATGGACTGGGATCAGCCACTTCCTGATGACCTCAGGCAGCATTGGGAAGCATGGCTGCAAGACCTCCATAATCTCTCATCAGTAGAGATACCACGTTGCTATGTACCAGCAGCATTCAGAGACACCGAGCAGTATGAACTTCATCATTTTTCTGACGCTAGTGTGTCTGGATACGGAGCATGCTCTTACCTCAGAGCTGTTTCTAAGTCAGAGGAAGTCTACTGTGCTCTCATTATGGGAAAAGCCAGAGTTGCACCAGTCAAAGTCACGACAATCCCGAGGCTGGAGCTTTCAGCTGCGGTAGTGTCTGTAAGAACAAGCGATCTGCTTAAGAAGGAAATGGAATTGGAAGGTCTACAGGAATATTTTTGGACCGACTCCAAGGTTGTACCTGGTTACATTAATAATGATGCAAAGCGGTTTCATACATTTGTGGCAAATCGCGTTCAGCGGATTAAATCAAGCACAAAGCCAAATCAGTGGCAATATGTTGCCTCAGAACACAACCCGGCTGACCATGCATCTCGTGGGCTCACTGCAAAGGAGCTTGTAGAGTCAAACTGGTTCACAGGGCCTAGGTTCTTATGGCAAAGAGAACTCCCTAAACCCGATGACCCCAAGGTGGGAGAGTTAAATGAGGAAGACCCAGAACTGAAAAGAATACAGGTTCATGTCACCAAGGCAAAAGAGGACAGGTCTCTGTCAGATCGATTCCAGAAATTTTCAGATTGGAAAAGATTAGTAAGAGCTATAGCAAGACTTAAGCGCTGGGCAAAGGAAGCAAAGGGTCTGAAAATGAGATCCAACGAAGCCACAACGCTTGAAGAAAGAAAGGATGCTGAACAATTCATAATTCATGTTGTTCAAGATGAAACATTCAGTGAGGAAGTCAAATCTCTGAAACAAGGGAAAGAAATACATAAGAACAAGTCAAACAAACTGTACAAGTTAAGTCCATTTATAGATAACTGTGATATCCTGAGGGTGGGAGGAAGACTGACACAAGCAGCACTCCATCCCCATGTCAAACACCCAGCTATCCTGCCAAAAGGACACCATGTGTCTCATTTGTTGATTAAACATTACCACGAGAAAGTGCAGCACCAAGGTCGTGGAATGACCATCAATGAAATGCGCTCAAATGGGATTTGGATTCTGGGATGTAGTAGTGAGGTGTCGTCTCTTATTTTCAAGTGTTTTAAGTGCAGGAAATATAGAAAGTGTAATCAAGAACAAAAAATGTCTGACCTTCCCCCAGAGAGGATGGAAACCACCCCTCCGTTTACTTATAGCGGGATGGACTGTTTCGGACCTTTTCATGTCAAAGAAGGAAGGAAAGAACTGAAGAGATATGGACTCTTATTCACATGTATGTGTTCACGAGCTATCCATATTGAGCTATTGGATGACCTTACTACTGATGCCTTTCTTAACGCATTGCGTTGCTTTATTGCCATAAGGGGCAATGTAAGTCAACTCCAAAGTGACTGCGGCACAAATTTTGTTGGTGCGCGAAATGAGTTCCAAGAACTGATGAAAGGAATGGAGCAGGAACGAGTGAAAGAGCTAGGATGCAGTTTTATCATGAATCCTCCTTCTTCCAGTCACATGGGCGGTGTTTGGGAGAGACAGATCCGGACAGTGAGAAGTGTCCTCACCTCCATCCTAGACCAGTCTGCTAAAAGTTTAGACAGCTCTTCACTAAGAACTTTTCTATATGAAGTGATGGCTATCGTAAACAGTAGACCATTAACTGCAGAAAATCTCAATGATCCATTAGAACCAGAACCCTTAACTCCAAATCATATATTGACAATGAAGTCGTCAATTATTGCACCACCACCTGGAGAATTTGTAAGAGAAGATCTCTATCTGCGAAAGAGATGGAAGAGAGTTCAGTTCTTATCAAATGAGTTCTGGACCAGGTGGAGAAAAGGAGTACTTATTTAATCTACAACAAAGACGTAAATGGAACAGAGACAAGAGAAATGCAGAAGTAAATGACATTGTCTTACTGGTAGATGAAGATACCCCAAGAAGCCAATGGAAAATGGCGAGGGTAGTGGAAGTTTTACCAGGAGCTGATGGAAGGGTCAGAAAACTCAAACTGCTGATAAGTGACACTACATTAGACAGCAAGGGCACACGCACTACAAAGCAAGTTTATTTGAAAAGGTGCATACATAAAACGGTGTTGTTACTTGAAGCAGAATAAATGGTTAAGTTACACATGAAGGTTATGTAACTATATTTGTTTGAGTATAATTACTTATCTTGTAAAATGCTTTAAATTGTTAACTTCTGTTGAGAATCACACGTTGTGTGATGGTGGGAGTGTAATGGCAGACATTGACCACTAGGTGATGCTTTATTTTCTTAGTTTGTTTGAGGCTTCCTGTTTTTGGTTTTCTGTTTCCTTTTTGTCGTCGCGGAAGTGAACTTGAAAAGAATGATGCTGGCAAGCAAAGAGCCCCTAGCATGTGTGCTGTTTTCTTTTCCTCATGTGTTGGAAACATAATAAGTTTGCAAGAATTTCTAAGAAATATAAAAGGCTGTGAAGATTATTGACCAAGAAGTTTAACCCGTCATTGATTGGCAAGCAGGCAAAGTGGTATGTTTTACTTTATTTTGTTTGTTGGTCGTCACATTTTATTTCTTAAATTATGTGATGCGAACTAACCTTTATTTATTTTCTTTATGATGTTTGTCTGTCTATATTTTAGTTCTACGGTGTTTACATGATTTTAAGAAGATCTGCCAAGATAATAAACATCTGTAAAAAGAACCGGAGTCTCGCATCTAATCAATGGGCGGCATAGGTAGGGATGGACTTATTCGAGTGGTCAAAGAAGAACTACCAGCTGATTGTAGATTACTTTTCAAGATACATCGAGGTAGCGGAGCTCAAAGTCACATCAGCTGAGTCGACGATCCGAGCAATAAAAGAAGCATTCGCTCATCACGGATACCCGGAGACTGTAGTGTCTGACAACGGCCCACAGTTTTCGTCAGAGCCGTTCCGAACATTTGCAAAAGAGAGCAGTTTCACGCACATCACGAGCAGCCCTCGTTATCCACAGGCTAATGGAGAGTCTGAACGTGCTGTGCAGACGGTTAACAGTCTGTGGAAAAAAGACTCCGACCAAACCAATGCACTACTCACTTACAGAGCGACACCACTGGCACATGGTTTCTCACCTGCCCAGCTGCTGATGGGGAGAAACCTACGCACATCACTATCCCAGTCTCCAAGTAAGCTGGATCCAATGTGGCCTGACTTGCAGGCGCACCAAGATCATACTTGGTAGAGACTGACAGGGGCACGCTAAGGAGAAACAGAATCCACCTTAGGGCCACAGGAAAGGCCCCAGAACAGCCCACAGTCACTGCATCAGGCAGAGTTTCCAGGGCTCCAGAGAGACTTGATTTGTGAGTTAAAGAAAAAAAAAAAAGACTCTTCTATTACTGTTCTTGAATGTGAGTGTGAATGCAGGCTGTTCATATAATGTTCTAAAAGTGTTACAGAAATAACCAAGAGATGTGTTCAACAGAATAATGCTTTATTTTGAAAGTAAGGCTGTTGTTAGTTTAAAGATCCCTTGCTTAGCTAAAAGGAGGAGGTGTAGTGAGAGACTACATTACCCATAGTGCCACTGTAACAGGGTCAGAATTCATTCAGTAAACATACCGTGACAGTATGCACAATGGTGTCCTGTCTTCCTCATTACGACATGGACAAAATCTTGTTTGAATAAAAAAGCCACCGGCCTGCATCAGGCGGGTCGTGCCGCGGCCAACTGGCGCCGCAGTAGGAGTAGTAACATGGAAGGGCGCAAGCCAGTAATTTCACCTAGGGCGGCAACATAGGCAGAACCGCCACTGGTTATATGTCACAATGCCACACAATTCATTGACTTGATATTTAATTAACTTGAACGGTGGTTTGCAGGGAAAGTTCAACATCTTGCCTTACCCATTTCATCGTCCTCATTTGTCGTTTCAAACCGCAAAAGTCGCCAATTTTAGCACATTTGGTTGCGTCTGTCCTCCCGATTAGCCACTCCGGGCTTGCCTAAATGCCACTGTGTGTGTCAGGCAATCACAGGCAGAATAATAAGAATCACTTCATTGTCATGGTTAACAACAAAGTGAGGTAATAAAGTAAAAACGCACTCTTGTCCGGGTGGGGAATTGGCATGGCAGACGGAGGTACCAGCTGCTCTGCCATCGATTGTGTCCTTTTATATCTTTTAGGCTCATTCTTCATTTATGTTGATAAATTACGAAAGCAAAAAAGTCTGATCGGTTTGAAAATTGACAGCCGCTTTTTTTTTTTTTTTCGCAGTTTCTCTGCACCACCTTTGCGTTTTCTCTCCATCTCAGTAGATCCCATAGATATCTATAATAAAGGCTAGATGTCTCGTCCGCGCTGCCGGCCAATGGAGTTGCACGTCTGCACTGGCGGCCATCTTGCCACAGTCAGCTCGCTCACCCATAACATTGTAGTAGTGGTGCATGTACTTTTTAATTAACCATAACTTGCTCAATTTTCTACCGATTTTCAAACGGTTTGGTTTGTCATAAACGTCAGAGGTGTAGTTATAAAACTGCACTTATGGATAATTATGTTACACTTCCGGTCAAACATCCAGAATTGTAGCCACATTAATAACGTTTGTAAGAAACCAAACCGTTTGTAAATCCGTCAAGATTTCAGCGAGATAAGAGTATTTACGTTAGTGCAGATCACTCACCTTCCCTCAGGTAGGCCTACCACAGATTCCGCCAGAGAGCTTGCCTGTGGTAAGATGGCCGCCGGTGATGACGTTAGAGACTCCGCCGTAAGACATCTAGCCCTTATTATAGATATCTATGGTAGATCCTATGAGATAACGTTCGACCCGCGTTGCACTGCACACCGGTGCACCGGGCCAAAGGCTCGTGATATGATTGGGCCAGCCCCGTGTCAGTGAAGAAAAATAACCAATGGGCCGCAGAGCAGCGTGTATCGAGGGCTGGCCCGGTGGTTAGTAAACAAACTCTTGCAATGACTTTCACTGATTCTTGGGAATTTGGATTAATCATGTCCCACTAAGAAAAATGCTATTTCTGTTGGAAATTTACAACATTTTAATGAATAAAAAGAATCAAGGGCATAATCAGGGGGTCCTTTGCACATTTTTAAGGTTCTTTTATTGGTTTATTTTTAATTTGCATTATTTTAATGATTATATGTTGGCCCATGGCCTACAAAACCAGTTGTCCTTGGATAGGAGATAATCATTTCAAATTGATTAAAACAACAAAAGTAATAACTTCAATGAATAATATATTTACCACATGAAAGAGTACATCATAATATGTATTAAAAACTACAAACGATAAGTTTTGAACAATATTTACTATTATTTTGTGGTTGCTCAAAATGTGTCCCACATATTCGTCACCACCGTCAGATATTTATTTTTAAAAAAATAATAAAAAAACTACAAGGTCAACTACATTCCTGAGGACCCCTTTTCAAACCTTCAGCTCTACTGCATGCTTCAAGACCACTTAGGCTCCTGGAAGTTTGCTATTTTCTCTTAAATCTCTTCATATTTTTGGACACTGCTACTGTCACAACCATAACATGTCAACACCGTCACTTTTGTATAAAAAATATTAGATTAGATTATGGAATAAATGTATACTTTTTAAGAAGAGGTCTGATGCAGGTAGCAACAGGGGGGAAACAATGTGAACAACTCATGCTTATTATGTGAAAGAGTAGGTTTTTGTCGCCACCGTCAGACGTACATCAATAACAGTGCTCAGGATTGTTATTTTTTGTACCAAATAGTTAAATAAAGTTGTTAAGCAAGAAGCCATTGACTTGAGTGGTATAAATTTTGGAAATGCATTTTGTAATGAGGCCACTGTCACCACCGTCAGATTAGTGTCACCACCGTCCAGTGGCGGTTCTGCCCATGTTGCCGCCCTGGGCGAAATTACTGCCTTGTGCCCTTCTGTGTTGCTGCCGCCCCCCTCCATCCGCCATCAGGCGAGCCGGCCGCGGCACCGGTCGGCATCAGGCGGGCCGGCACCCGGTCAGGTCTGCCGGATCTGACAGGTGAGCGGCGTACACATACTGCCATATATACCTTTCATTATAAATTAACTTTTGTTCATACGCGGCAGCAGCAGCACAACGGACAATGACACAGACAACATGGTTGATTATTGACTGCGCAATGCAGCCATTTGCCGGTAATCGCGGCATCAGGCGAGCCTACCTACAGTACAATAGGCCTACATGTGTATTTGCTTAGACCCCCAGTATTAGACGAGGGCGTTTTTTCAGGGCGTTTTCAATGGAAAAAATATCTTCTTATATTCAGATGAATACGGTAATAGAAAACTGCTTTGCAGCGAGGATGATTTTTTTTTTTTTTTTTTGCGCTCGTGCCGCCCCCCACGTGACATGAAAAAATGTCGCCCCGGGCAGCTGCCCGCTTCGCCCGTGCCTAAAACCGCTACTGCCACCGTCAGAGGTAGTTATTTGTTTTAAATGAATATACGTACAATATGTTTCTTTGGTGCTGTTGAATTATTTAAGTATTAGTCTCTGTTAAAATACAAAAATATGTTTTTCAAATAAAAAAAAACCATTACGGTGACAGTGTTGACAAAAACAAAGTAGCCTAATAACTGGAAAAATGCCTATTTTATGAAAAAAATGCAAAATGAGGAGGTTGCACCGGTACATTGCTGAACAGCCAAGACCTTGGCCTATAATGATATACCTTCAGATTTTGTAATTTAACTCACTTTTTTTTCAAAATTAAAGATAAGAGAGATAAGATAAGATAAGATAAGATATTCCTTTATTAGTCCCACGGTGGGGAAATTTCACGCATCACAGCAGCAAAGTGGATAGCAAGATACGAAGTACAATTTACACAATAAACAGTATATACAGATAACAGTACCAAGAGCAATATAAACACTGTACACAAGGAATGTAGAAGAAGAAAAAAACCCAAAATCTGGGGGACAACACACTGCGGAGGTTCAGGGTTAGTGTGAACCCATGAGACCAAGTGGCAGAACCTGACTCCCGGACCTGGGTCTCAGGAACTGTCACACTTGATCCAGCCTTATGGGATCACCCCTTCCCTCCCGTCTTTATGTGTGTGCAGTAGTGCAGTGTGTGTGTGTGTGTGTATGTGTGTACGTGGGTGGGGGGGTGGGGGTAGTTAAGGTGCTGAGAATGTGCATTCTAGTGCAGTCAGTGCAGTCCTGGAGAGTGTGTGGTCTACTGGGAGCACTGCTTGTTATAGAGTCTGACGGCTGCAGGAAGGAAGGACCTGCGATAACGTTCCTTCACACGCTTTGGGTGAAGCAGTCTGTCGCTGAAGGAGCTCTCCAGTGTAGTTAAAGTGTCCTGCAGGGGGTGGGAGTCGTTCACAATCATGGATGACAGCTTAGCCATCATCCTCCTCTCACCTAACACCTCCACTGAGTCGAGGGGGCATCCCAGGACAGAGCTGGCCTTCCTTATCAGTTTATCAAGTCTCTTTCTGTCAGCCGTCGAGATGCTGCTCCCCCAGCAGACCACTCCATAAAAGATGGCTGATGCCACCACGGTGTCATAAAAGGTCTTCAGGAGTGCCCCCTGCACTCCAAAAGACCTCAGTCTCCTGAGCAGATAGAGTCTGCTCTGGCCTTTCTTATAAAGTGCAGTTGTGTTGTGGCTCCAGTCCAGTTTATTGTTCAGGTGAACACCCAGGTATTTATAAGATGTCACCATCTCAATATCCGTTCCCTTGATGTTCACCGGTGTCGGGGGGCAGAGTGCTCATCTGCGGAAATCCACCACCAGTTCTTTGGTTTTCCCCGCGTTGATCTGGAGGCAGTTCCGCTGGCACCAGTCCACAAAGTCCTGCGTCAGTTCTCTGTACTCTTTGTCGTCCCCCTCTGTGATGAGGCCGACGATTGCAGAGTCATCAGAGAACTTCTGCAGGTGACAGGTGGGTGTGTTGTATGAGAAGTCTGCAGTATAGAGGGTGAAGAGGAACGGAGCCAGGACCGTTCCCTGCGGGGCCCCCGTGCTGCAGACAACCGTGTCGGACACACAGTCCCGGGTCCTCACATACTGTGGACGGTTGGTGAGATAGTCCAGAATCCAGTGTGTGAGGTGATGGTCCACCCCGGTGTGCTCCAGCTTGTCTCTCAGAAGTACAGGTTGTATGGTATTAAAAGCACTGGAGAAGTCAAAAAACATGATTCTCACAGTGCTCCCAGGTTTCTCCAGGTGAGAGAGAGCTCGGTGTTGGAGGAAGATCACAGCGTCATCCACCCCAATGCCAGGCTGGTAGGCAAACTGAAGTGGATCCAGTGATGGTCCCACCAGGGGGCGGAGATGAACAAGGACCAGCCGCTCCAGGGTCTTCATCAGGTGGGATGTTAGTGCCACCGGCCTGTAGCTGTTGAGATCCTTGGGGTGCGGAGTCTTGGGCACAGGTACCACGCAGGATGTTTTCCACAGCTGTGGCACTCTCCTCAGCTTCAGGCTCAGGTTGAACATGTGCTCAACAATCCCACACAGCTGATCTGCGCAGGACTTGAGGAGTCTGAAGCTGATGCCGTCTGGACCTGCAGCCTTTCTTGCCTTGATCCTCCGGAGCTGGTTTCTCACCTGGGTCGTTGTGAGAGACAGGTTGGAGCAGGGGGGCTTTGTGCTGGAGGGTGTGAGTGGGGGGGTTGGGTTGATGAGGTGAGAAGTGGGGGGTGGCTGTGAGCTGAGTGTTGTAGAGGGGGAGGGGGAGGAATTTGGGCAGTTAACACTGGGTGCAGAGAGGGGGGGCTGCAGCATGGAGGGCTGGGCTGGGGGAAGGGCAGATGACTGATCAAATCTATTGAAGAATAAGTTCAGATCATCAGCCCACTTTTGGTCCCCAGTAGCTTGGGAGTCAGGTTTCTTGTGGCCAGAGATGGTTTTCAGGCCTTTCCAGACTCCACAGACATCTCTCTGCTGCAGCTGATCCTCCATCTTCCTCCTGTAGGTGTTCTTCCCCTCTCTGATCTTCCTTCTCAGCTCCCTCTGCACAGCCTTCAGCTCGTCCATATTTCCAGACTTAAAGGCCCTCTTTTTCTCCTTAAGGAGAGCCTTTATGTCAGGGTTAATCCACGGTTTACTGTTGGAAAAACACCGTACAGTCCTGGTGGGTACAGTGTTTTCCACACAAAAACCTGTTTTATTAAAATTCCCAAGAATCAGTGCTTTATTTGCCAAAATCATTATGGGGGCCTTCTCCTTCCTCAGGCAGGCCACACTGTGGAGGACAGCACAGGCCACAGTGATGTCACATGCCCTGATAGAGCTGACCCTTAAGTCCTGAAGACAGAGAAAGCGTGCCTTCAGGAGGCCAAAGGCCATTTCAGTCCTGGCCCTTGTCCTGGCATGGGCATGATTGTAGGCCTGCTGTGCTCCCTGGGGGTCTGTGGTGTCAGGAGAAAAGGTTGGCAGGCATACCCCCTGTCCCCCAGCAACACACCAGAGAATTCACCTGTCAATACCAAATCTCGTCATCACAACCTCATAAACAGAGTGACATTCTTGACACAGCCATGATGTAAAAAGTGGTTAGTAATAGAGGTTGTGTGGCTCACCTTGTGATAGGTGCTGATAGATTCCAGAGGTCCGAAAGACTCGGGAGTCATGGACTGAGCCAGGCCACTTTGCCACAACATTGCTGATCAGACAGTCAGCATTGCAGACCATCTGAAATTATAAGATGAAGACTATTAAACCAATCAACACACATCACAAGCAATGTACAGTGTTCATTAATTGACAATATCAAAAAGTCATGTTCACCTAAACATTAATGCTGTGAAAGGATTTCCTATTCACAAAACCCGCCTCATGGGCACCTGAGGGGGATTTTATCTTGATGTGCATGCAGAGGAGCATGAGGGGCAAATATAAGGATAAGATAAGAGGAACTTTATTTATCTTAAAGGGAAATTCAATTAAGTCAGTGAGCTCATCTATTTATCAAAGTGTTATACAGTCTGATGGAGTTACATTTGCACAATTTCACTCACATCTGCAGTCAATTTCATATACATTTTCAACTGATTAATAATCAGAGTACAACTACGTTTTCGGAGATGTGTTAATTAACTATTTGGATTGTAATTGTGATGGTTTCAGCGGAAGTGAGTGTGTATTTGCGCACTACTTACGCATTCAGGAGGTCTGCAATACTTTGCCACGCTTTCTCTCGTTGTTTGATAACAGTGGCCATGTTGCCCTTCTTTTTGATTTGATCCTTCACCTCCTCGTAAGCCTCCATAAGGATTTCTGCCTCAGAGGGGGAGAAATACGCTGCTCTCGCTGCCATGGTGAATCGGTGAATCTGTGATCGATGGCGGGGTCTATCTGAGGAAGCTGCGTGCGCGCACTTATCCAGGATAGGTTTCAGCTGGCTTGATGAATCTGTGTCTGCTGATCCTGGCTTGGTGTTTGTGCAACCAATTGAGCCTGGACGCTCGTGTTTTGGATTTGTTGAGCTTGGCTCACTCACTTATCCCGGATGTCTTAATCCTTTGTGCAACGGGCCCCAGGGGCCCGTTACACAAAAGTGCACAAAAGATAAAATAAAAAGTGCACAAAAGATAAAATAAAAAAGGACAACATGGCCACTGTTTTCAAACAACGTGAGAAAGCGTGGAAAAGTACTGCAGACCGCCTGAATGCGTAAGTAGTGCGCAAATACACACTCACTGTTCCGCTGAAACCATCACAATTACAATCCAAATAGTTAATTAACATCTCCGAAAACGTAGTTGTACTCTGATAAGTAGTTGCTGTATACTGTGTGTATACAAGCTTGCTACTGCATCCATTCATTTGTCTGTTCATTTGTTGTGTATGGATTTGTCCTGCATTTATTTCAGTGTGCAGACATGCAGGGTGTATTACATACAGACCTTTGAATGTGTCTTTATTCTTGTATTGTATAATATGCTTTGATTCTGTGCTTTCTATCATGTAGAGTCACTGTGTGAAGGAGCTGATTGTTTACCTGCTTTGATTTATCCTTATTCAATAAAGGAATGTCATGTTACTCTTTGATGTGTATTTATATTTATATGGGATGTGTATTTTATAGTCTATGGGAAACTGTAAATTATCTAATATTGCAACATCTAAAATCATCATTTATCATCAAATTAATGATCACAAATGTTTAAATAATGACAGGGGGTCTAGTTTTGACACCTTCCTAAAATAATCGCCTAAGTCATTTTTTTATTTTTTATTTTTTATTTTTTTTGTCAAAAACAAGTTTTTTTTGCCTAAATCATCTCCTCTTGATGCTGGCCACCTCTGGTGAAATCACCAGCATCAGAACAGGTCATGCCATTCTACCCCTTAAGTATAACTGCCTAAATCAATTGTGTGCAAAACTGTGACTTTGGTAGTTTTATTTTTGTTTTTAGGCTATTTTAAGCATTTCAAGATGGCAGCGGTATCAAGAAGAAAGAAAATTTTCTCTGCCAGTGAAGTTATTTCAATGATCCAGGGCTCATCCTCAATTGGTAAGTGATGAGGTTTAGTATAACTTTGGCATATAACATATTACAATTGCCTAAGTCAACAAAGGCATGTTCAGAAATTTGCCTAAGTCATTTATTTCTGTTATGTTACATAATTGACTGACATTGTTTTTAGTATGTCAGTAGTCATCTTTTTTTTATATAACATTTTTGAGTGAAATTATCAATAAATGTCATAGTTAATTTTTGGTGAATTATTTTGTGTCTCTTGAAAAACCTGAAAAAATGACTTAGGCGATTATTTTAGGAAGGTGTCGATGTGATAACAATGCGTAGTGGGCAGTGAAATAACTTTTAGTTTCCGTTTGTGGTGACTGCTGACTGAGATAAGGGATAAGATTAAATAAATCCTGGAACTTAGCCTGGTCTGGAGCAGGCTAGCTCCACAGAATATATCTCCATGGTAACTTATATCAAAACATATCCTGCTATCAGGGGCGGACTGGGACAAAAAATCGGCCCGGGCATTTTGGACCAGACCGGCCCACCACATTCGATAACACACAGCTTTCCGGTCTTTTTGCTCTCTTAAATGTGTATAACATCTGTGCAACTCTTTAAAACCATAATGCCATGCAATTAGTTAGCTGTCATCAGCAGTGTTGGGCACGTTACTTTGAAAAAGTAATTAATTATAGTTACTAGTTACTTCTACTAAAAAGTAATTAATTACCAGGAAAAGTAACTATTACGTTACTTTTTAAAAAACTGTTCAAATATGTCAAATTACTTGGCTGCCCCAATCATACTGGCCTATAGTACTATAGTGGAACAATAAAATACAATAGATGAATAGGAATTGAACTTTTTTATTCTACTGAACAGGCCACAACTGGCCAACACCTTTTGGGCATCTATTTCAGATCAGTAAGTGCAGGTGCCTATCAACATGAATGGAGAATGAGCCCAAACTGCACATAGGAAGGTCATGGCGACAAACAAAGTATACCACACAAATCCTTTAAATCTGAATCTGATTCGATTGGTATATATATCTCCCCATAAAGTTAGAACAAGGCATTAAAAAAGGCAAAAACAACAACAACAACAACAACAACAACAACAACAACAACAACAACAAAAAACCCAAAACAAAACAAGGCAAAATAATAATAATAATAATAATAATAATAATAATAATGATAATAATGATAATAATAATTTAGCACCTGGGTTACAAATTCACAAAAAGAGTACAGAAATGAAAATTACAGAAACCCTAAATACCA
The DNA here is from genome assembly GCF_902150065.1 of Myripristis murdjan. Taxonomy (NCBI): domain Eukaryota; kingdom Metazoa; phylum Chordata; class Actinopteri; order Holocentriformes; family Holocentridae; genus Myripristis; species Myripristis murdjan. The sequence continues at coordinate 87,944 of NW_021941807.1, forward strand.
CTGTGTGTGTCATCTAGCCAGTGACAGGCAGAATGATAAGAATCATTTCACTGTCATGGTTAACAACAAAGTGAGGTAAATAAAGTAAAATCCGACTTTTGTCCGGGTGGGGAATTGAACCGAAGACCTTCTGCATGGCAGATGGGGGCACTATCCGCTCTACCATCGGGAATTGTGTTCCTCTGTTATTGTTTGGGCTTGTTCTTCATTCATATTGATAAATTACGGAAAAGCGAAAAAGTCCGATCGGTTTGAAAATTGACAGCCGCTTTTTTTCTCGCAGTTTCTCTGCGCCACTTTTGCGTTTTCTCTCCATCTCAGTAGATCCTATGAGATAACGTTCGACCCGCGTTGCACTGCACACCGGCTCACCGAGCCACAGGCTCGTGATATTATTGGGCCAGCCCCGTGTCAGTGAAGAAAAATAACCAATGGGCCACAGAGCAGCGTGTCTCAGGGCCCGGTGCTGAGTAAACAAACTCTTGCAATGACTTTATTTGCCGAAATCATTATGCAGGCGGGACCAAACTACGCAAAAGGGGTTGTTTAGCAATGTGATTGGGCCAGCCCAGTGTCAATCGGGCCGCTGATCTACTGATCTTACGGTCAGCTATTTCAATAATAATGAAAACAAAAAAAAAAAAAAAAAAAAAAAAAAGTGTCGGGGGACTGTCGGCCCACTTAGCACATCGGCCCGATGGCCAGTCCACCCCTGCCTGCTATCCACTATCCTACTTTTGTGCAACCGGATCAAGGATAAATTAATCCAGGATAACCAAGATATCCCGGCTTAATCCCTTATCCTAATTTTGTGCAACAGGCCTCAGGTGTCAATGGTTCTGCCAAGTTTACAAACAACATTTTGTATCAAACTCATGCGAGACGTGACAAAGGAAATATTTTCATTACAAACATGGATGTGGAAAAGAGCCCTCGAGGTTCTCTACAAGCTGACCTTGAAACTATTTTTTTTTAAATACTCAAAAAATAAAAGTGCAGTACTCAAATGTACTTTATTTACAAGGATACAAGGATACAAGGAAGTTTATTTGTCATTATACAACAGGTTGAATAATGAAATTAAAGTGTGGTTCCCTCTTGATTGATTAATTGATTGATTGTGTAGAAAATAGAATTATTAAGCCTGGAGGAGTTCAGATGGTGCATTTAGTAGTCTCACAGCCTGAGGGAAGAAGCTGCTCTGTAGTCTGGTGGTACGGCAGCGAATACTTCTGTATCTTTTGCCTGACGGCAGCAGGGTGAACAGACTGTGGCTGGGGTGGGTGTTGTCTTTTAGGATCCTTTTGGCTCTGTGCAGGCACCTCACCTCCCCAATATCACTGATGCTTGGTAGATGGGTGCCAATGATGTTTTGGGCAGTTTTAATCACTCGTTGCAGAGTCTTCCTGTCCTGGGCCGTGCACATCCCATGCCAGTTTGTGATGTTTCCAGTCAGGATTTCCATTCATATTTCTCATCTAAAGTAAAAAATCTGACCCCTCAACCAAACATAATTGTTTTACAGTCCTTACATAGTTTAACTTAAATTCTGTGTTCAGCTTTACAAATGAAATTAGCAAGTTAAATAATTGAAAAACTACACATTTCAGTTTTTAAAATGCTTCATGAACACTTTTTAGCCTAACATAAAAAGTAATAGACAAAATAATTAATGAACAAATAATTAACATTGTTTCCATATTTAGGATTGGACCATCTACAGGCTCTTGGAACAGCAGCTCCAGTGACATGTCATCTTCACTGCACTGCTGCTTTTGATTTCTAAGAGAAGGCTCTGCAACGGATGTGCAAGGGTCACATGTCACAGTTGGCATTTCTAGGAGCATTTCCTCTATTTCATCAGGACTGAGATTCAAATCAGTTTTGTTTTGTTGTTGCAGTAATTGGGTTATGGTGGCACTGTTGATTTTGTAGTCTCCTCTTACACCCAGTTTCTTTAAGTGTCACAGTGCCGCTTAAGGTTTTTTCATACATTGATGTCTTTTGTTTTCTTTCACAGTGATCACATCTGTGATATTTGTCCATGTGATTGGAATTCCCTCTCTGGTGCCTTTTACAAATGATGCAACGCAATTTAAATTTAATGTCCACAGCAACAGCTTGCCCCGTTAGTGTTGTAATGTTTTGATCCAAATCAGTGTCCTCATGGTTGATAGGCAGTGTAACATCTTTGCACTCCGTAATAGTTGTGTGGAGTTGTCACCAGACATTGTCGAGCAAAATGCCTTGTTGACGAGTTTGTAATAATGTACGACTTTTGTGTCTGTATGCACCAAGACTGTTCATTCCACACCTGGATTTTCATAGCAGCTTTTTTGTTGACGAGTTTGTAATAATGTACGACTTTTGTGTCTGTATGCACCAAGACTGTTCATTCCACACCTGGATTTTCATAGCAGCTTCTCCGTCATTCCCCACCACTGTACAGACCTCCTGGTTACTGCTATGGACACTGACCGTGTATTTGCTGGTGGCAACTGATGTGATCTTGCATCTGATTGAGTCAATCTGATGTAATAAGATAACATTAATGTTTAAACTGTTAAATTATTAATGTTAAAGATTGAACAGTGGAGAAAGTGAGTTAACAGAGCTAGTGAGTAAACATATTTACCATATAATGAGAGGGTAGCAGTTTTGCTTGTGCCAGGCTGCTTTCTTCAATTGTCTGTTGTCATGGATAAAAGTTCACATGGGTAGGTTCCAGTGTGGTGTTGAAGTTGCAGATCACATTATAGTTGGAGTGTTGTCGGTAACCTGTGCATTACAGTATCCAAAATAAAACAGTCAGCTGATCATTATAGGATGTATTGCATGATAAAGATGTTGTTTCATAAATACTTACTGCATGCTTTTCTTATGGTGGAGAGTTTGATGGCTTGTCTTGTTTCTGTAAACTTCAAAAAATGCATATAAAGAAAAGGCACTGACATTAGGCTTGGGCCTACAGGTTTTTAGCAAGAAACACCAGCCTGTCAACATGTTCTGGCTTGAGAGATGAGCGAAGGCAGGTCACTACATTTCCCCCAGTGCTAAAGGCCCTCTCTGACGGGGAACTTGTTGCAGGAATGCACAAGTACTTTTTTGCCAGCTTTGAAACTTGTGGGTAGAGTCTCTGATGTTCCTTCCACCAGTCCAGCGGGTCCTCTTCACTGTCAAGGCAGGCACACTGTAGGTAAGACTGAAGCTCAGAGGCTACAGCCTGCTGTTCCTGGTGAGGAGAGGATCTTGTTGTGGTTGCCCCAGTGACTTTGAAGAAGCTCCCCAAGGTCTTCTTTTTCTTAGATGTACTGGGTGCATCCTCTGCACTGCCTCCACTCCCTCCACATGGATCAGTTGGGCCCTTCTCCTTGAAAAGTACATGATAAATAAAATAAGAAAAACAAATTCAGTCTTATGAAACATATTTAACATCCATATTCAGATTGCAGCACATCAATGACCTTATCACATTTTAATCCACTTAATATCTTTAATCTATTATAAATTCTGTACCTGTGCAACCACAATTATTACTAACCATGCTTGCAGAGGCAGCCATCTCAGATACAAGTCTGGCCTGGATTGGTGCAATCCTGTCCTCACTGATGTATCTCTGCTTGAAGCGTGGATCAAGAGCAGAGGCCATGTCTAGCAGTTCTTGCGTCTCTGGATCCTTGTATTTTTCCTCCAAGTAAGTGAGGATTTTGGTTTTGATGGTGTTGGTCAGGTCTGGAACATCATCACTTACTTTGAGGATGGAGGAGCTGAACAGGTGGAGGACTGGCTTCACAAAAGAAACACTGACATATTTCTCACTGGACAGTGCATCAGTAAACTCAATCAGAGGATGGAGGGCTTTGTTGATGGCTTCCAGGATGTCAGTGTCCTGCCACGTTGGGATGAGGTGTCTTGCTTTTCGGTCAGAAGATAAGACTTGCGAAATGGCCCTCTGCTGCTCCAGGACTCTTGCAATCATTGCCTGCCTTGATCCCCACCTTGTGGGGCATTCTGTCTTCAGCCCATGCTCTGGAAGCTTCAGCTCCTTTTGAGCCCGTGCTAGCTCCTTTTTATGCCTCCAGCTGTAGGAGAAACTGCTGACAAGTTTTTTGCAGATCCCTACTGCACGGTCAATACGTGGATCTCTCATTGCATTCTCTATAAAAGAAAATAAGACCCATGTTAAATTAAAACAGAATAAAACCTTGTATGTATATTCATGTGTTTTTTAAGATGTTGTATTCCAATCCCTTTTCTTCATTTTTGTTATTTAACTTATATATATATATATATATATATATATATATATATATATATACATATACATATATACACTATATTACCAAAAGTATTCGCTCACCTGCCTTTACTCATACTATGAACTGAAGTGCCATCCCATTCCTAACCCATAGAGTTCAATATGATGTCGGTCCACCTTTTGCAGCTATTACAGCTTCAACTCTTCTGGGAAGACTGTCCACAAGGTTGAGGAGAGTGTTTATAGGAATTTTTGACCATTCTTCCAAAAGCGTATTGGTGAGGTCACACACTGATGTTGGTCGAGAAGGCCTGGCTCTCAGTCTCCGCTCTAATTCATCCCAAAGGTGTTCTATCGGGTTCAGGTCAGGACTCTGTGCAGGCCAGTCAAGTTTATCCACACCAGACTCTGTCATCCATGTCTTTATGGACCTTGCTTTGTGCACTGGTGCACAGTCATGTTGGAAGAGGAAGGGGCCCGCTCCAAACTGTTCCCACAAGGTTGGGAGCATGGAATTGTCCAAAATGTTTTGGTATCCTGAAGCATTCAAAGTTCCTTTCACTGGAACTAAGGGGCCAAGCCCAGCTCCTGAAAAACAACCCCACGCCATAATTCCTCCTCCACCAAATTTCACAGTCGGCACAATGCAGTCTGAAATGTACCGTTCTCCTGGCAACCTCCAAACCCAGACTGGTCCATCAGATTGCCAGATGGAAAAGCGTGATTCATCACTCCAGAGAACGCGTCTCCACTGCTCTAGAGGCCAGTGGCGGCGTGCTTTACACCATTGCATCCGACGCTTTGCATTGCACTTGGTGATGTGTGGCTTGGCTGCAGCTGCTCGGCCATGGAAACCCATTCCATGAAGCTCTCTGCGTACTGTACTTGGGCTAATCTGAAGGTCACATGAAGTTTGTAGCTCTGTAGCAATTGACTGTGCAGAAAGTCGGCGACCTCTTTGCACTATGCGCTTCAGCATCCGCTGACCCCTCTCCGTCACTTTACGTGGCCTACCACTTTGTGGCTGAGTTGCTGTTGTTCCCAAACGCTTCCATTTTGTTATAATAGAGCTGACAGTTGACTGTGGAATATTTAGGAGCGAGGAAATTTCACGACTGGATTTGTTGCACAGGTGGCATCCTATGACAGTTCCACGCTGGAATTCACTGAGCTCCTGAGAGCGGCCCATTCTTTCACAAATGTCTTGTTTCACAGTCTGCATGCCTGAGTGCTTGATTTTATACACCTGTGGCCAGGCCAAGTGATTAGGACACCTGATTCTGATCATTTGAATGGGTGAGCGAATACTTTTGGTAATATAGTGTATATACACATACACATATATATATATATATATATATATATATATATATATATATATTTATATCTCAGGGCTCTCGAGTTTTGAACTGAGTTCAGAGTGAGATTTTGGTGGTGGCGGCATGGGAGCCAATAATTTAACAATATGTTAAATGATTATTATTATTTTAAAAAGTTAAATTACTTCTCAAACAGACCTAACAATTCAGCTACCAATGAATGAGCAGTAGTATGACTGTGATAACATAGATTGAAAAATAAGCCGAAATGATACCTCTTCTCTGAATAAACAAGCTAAGTCAGTGTGCTGCTGTTAGTCAGTGAAAATAGACTAGAGTGGCAGCTCTTCACTTTGTTACACAATCTGTCAGTGCGCTGCAGTAGTCTGGAAATCGTCTTTGCCTTTGCCAGACATAGGTTCATATTCCACACAAAAACAGCATTTCATCCGCGTTTCCGTGATCGCGAAAATTATACGGCCCTACCACTGTTATAAAAAATAGCGGCGCAAGTTGGTGGCCGTTGAGAAATACAAGGTGTGGCGTGTGAGCGGGTTGAAATGCGTGTGTCTCACGCCCAATGCGTGAGAGCCCTATATATAATTCATCCCCTGACATTCACTCCATTATATTAGCACTGACAGATTACATACAATTCAATTACGTGTACATTTTTAAATTGTAATTTTTTATTCGTCCTACTCACCAATTGCTAGATGGAGCCTATGGCCAAAGCACTGAAGTCTCGTCCATTTATTTAGAGAAGCTGCCTTGACGACATTACGGCCACTGTCTGTTGTGATGCAGACTAGTCTCTCCTCTTGCAGGCTCCAAGAAGCCACTGCCTCCCGCAGTCCCTGGGCTATAGCTTCTCCTGTGTGGTCTTGCGGGAAAAATGACGTCTGCAAGCACCGACTTTTCATTTGAAAATCCCCGTCAATGTAGTGAATTGTCAAGGACAGGTACGGCTCCATTGTTCTGCTTGACCATAGGTCAGTTGTGGTTGCAAAGAACTGGACAGTTGTAATTTCCCTCTCTAGTTCCCGCCGACGTTTGTCATACAGTGTAGGTAATGCCACTTTGGAGAAATAATTGCGTGAGGGGATCACGTATTTCTTGTCCAGTGTTTTGACCATTTTTCTGAAGCCCTCGTTGCTCACTGTATTTATTGGACACATGTCTTTGGCTAAATAAAATGATATTGCGTCTGTAATTTCCGCGTGTCTTTGGGAGGTAGAGGCATAAGGTGTTGCCCAGTGCAGGGTCGCTGTTATGGTTGCCTGGGTTTTGTGAGGCAGTGTTAGCTTTGGCCTTCATGCATTCCTCGTACATGTGTCGGTGGTATTTTTTGAGGTGGTTGAAGAGATTAGTTGTGTTACCCTGCGGGGCAGACACAACTCTGCTGCACTCTTTACATATAACATTTTCTTGTTTGATGTCACTTGCCCTGAAACCGAAACAACTCCAGACAACGGATGTGGATCCTTTTCGAGGCACTAGCTCCTCACCATGGTGCTCCTCATCTCCAGTGGCTGCCATACCTGCCTCTCCCGACATAACTCGCTCTTAACAGTCCAACGAGTAATTTGAGTTTGCCGCGGCAGGGTGCGCTCGCTTGTTATTTATGCAGCTACATGAAGCCTTAACCATGCGTTCGCCCCCTGGTGGTTGGCTGACCACTGGCTGAGAAAGTGCTTGATTAGATATGCAGCAGAGCCTGCATTTTAAATGTAAATATCGCCGACGATCAGGCTCATTTAATCGTGGCAGCCAAAATCGTGATCACGATTAAAATTCGATTAATTGTGCAGCCCTAGCGTATGGAGCTGCATCTTGTAGCAAACAATGTCATGGAAGCTTTCATTTGAAATCTGAATTACTGCATTAAAGTAATGTGTTCCATTCTTGGATATCTTAGCTGCACTCACTTTACTGACATATCCTTCTACAGTGGCATCATCACTCTGAACTGCTTTAAACTTCTTTCTTGGATTATCTTCCATGATTTCTAAGCGGGGAAAACTCCAGAACTTTAAATACTTCTCTGTATGAACCAGGTGTAAACCATCAGCAATTGACGATTCGACCCGGAGAATATAGCCAATAGGATTGGCCGATTTCACAAGGCCACGCCATAATAGTTCTCTCTAATGTAACCATGCACCTTTAGCAAAAAATTCACGGAAATGTATTTTTTTATTATTATTAATTTAAAAAATAAAAATAAAAAAAAAATAAAGCTGCAAGCAGCGTTGGACGGGCCCTCGCACCCGTGCCCCGCGTCCCCCTCGTGCCCGTCAGGGACGGTCCACTCCCAGTGCCACTCACTCACTCACACGCACACTCACACGCACACACACATACACTCACACACACGCTCAGGCGCGCACACACACGCTCAGGCGCACACACACACACACACACAAACACCCACACACACATATGCACATGCAAGCACATACACACACACACCGACACACACAGACACACCCACACACTCATTCACTCACTCACTCACTCACTGAGTCACTCACACACACACACACACACACAGCCAACAAAAACCCACTGGTAGTACATTCGCTGCTGGTGCCCCTCTGGCCACTAGCAATGCCCCTCCAGCAGATGGCGCCCTTAGCATGTCCTAGTGTGTGCTTGACATGACCTGTCACTCCTTTTAAGGGGTATGTGCATTGGGGGATGTGCCAGCAGCTAGTGTGTGTCAGTAGAGCAGGCAGAGTGCAGAGTGCAGAGCAGACCAGAGTCACAGCTGTTAAACAACTCTTCACAGTGGCCACACACTTTTTCCAATCCACACCATAATATATATTTTTGTAGTAATTTTCGTCCTCTGTCCATCGGCATAGGTTTGGAAGCTGTCAGACGTTTACTTTAGTCACCAGGGGCCTAATTAGCCCCTAGCATTCTGTGTTATTCCCACCAGGGTTTATGGGAAAAAGTGGAGGCGCTGGTTGTGGACACTCTGACTTTGAGGCCTTCTAAAATCCAAACGGTTTGAAATTATAATAATTCCTTCAGAACTTTTGTTAAGCACTGTTTACTCTGTCATGTATTAAATTTTCAAGTCGATTCGATTAACGCCCTGGGAGTTTATAGATTTTCTGCAAAGCGAAAATTTGGGCGAAAACGCGACTTTCAAACGCAAATTGCAGACTTCCTGTTGGTTATAGGTGGGGGGCACGAGCACGAAAAATGTCGGGCTTGATGAGATCTACGTTTCGGCTTTGGTTTGGTCTTTCTATGACATTCCTGTGAGACACAGGGGCTGCCTTTGCGTCCCTAGGTGGTGCTACCGAGCCCATTTTTGCTCCGGGGGGTTCCGATTTTTGATTTCATCGAATTTTTTACCAGACCTGATGTGCCTGCCGAATTTGGTGAGTTTTTGAGCATGTTTAGGGGGTCAAATTAAGTGTCAAAGAGACATAATAATAAGGGAGAAGGAGAGGAAATTAAAGCTGCAAGCAGCGTTGGACGGGCCCTCGCCCCCCTGTGCACGTCGGGGATGGCGCGCGTGTCGAAGTGCAGACAAGTCGTCCGTTTTCGTGCCAGTTTTAAGGGTATTTTTTGGTGCTTTTATTGTGAAAGAGTTGGGGGCTTTTATTTTGAAAAGCCGAAGATGTCATAACATTGACCAGGCTTCATGGATCATGCTACAGACTCTCAAATGTCAAGTACAACATTTCAAAGGTGATCTTAAAAGCTTTAAGTTATTTTCATTATCATTTCTTCAAACCAAACTGAGTGAGCTGCAGGGTTAGATCACATTCACACATTTCCAGTACAAGTCCTTAAGAATAAATCAGATGTCCCTTTGAAAGATTCAGAAGGTAATTACAGAAAGCTATCAACATCAGGAAGGGTAACATGTTACCGAGGGAATATTACAGTCATAGATTAGAAGTTTCTGTTTGTCACCTCTTACTTTTTAATAAAGTCAATGTTGTATAATTTCCTCATGTTTACAAGTCATGTCTTCATCCATGTCATTAATATACTGTGTTTATCAATTAAAATTTATACATACACAGAATATAGCCGGAGAATATAGCCAATAGGATTGGCCGATTTCACAAGGCCACGCCATAATAGCATAGTTCTCTCTAATGTAACCATGCACCTTTAGCAAAAAATTCACGGAAATGTATTTTTTTATTATTATTAATTTAAAAAAAAAAAATAAAAAAAAAATAAAGCTGCAAGCAGCGTTGGACGGGCCCTCGCACCCGTGCCCCGCGTCCCCCTCGTGCCCGTCAGGGACGGTCCACTCCCAGTGCCACTCACTCACTCACACGCACACTCACACGCACACACACATACACTCACACACACGCTCAGGCGCGCACACACACGCTCAGGCGCACACACACACACACACACACAAACACCCACACACACATATGCACATGCAAGCACATACACACACACACCGACACACACAGACACACCCACACACTCATTCACTCACTCACTCACTCACTGAGTCACTCACACACACACACACACACACACACACACACACACACACACACACACACACACACAGCCAACAAAAACCCACTGGTAGTACATTCGCTGCTGGTGCCCCTCTGGCCACTAGCAATGCCCCTCCAGCAGATGGTGCCCTTAGCATGTCCTAGTGTGTGCTTGACATGACCTGTCACTCCTTTTAAGGGGTATGTGCATTGGGGGATGTGCCAGCAGCTAGTGTGTGTCAGTAGAGCAGGCAGAGTGCAGAGTGCAGAGCAGACCAGAGTCACAGCTGTTAAACAACTCTTCACAGTGGCCACACACTTTTTCCAATCCACACCATAATATATATTTTTGTAGTAATTTTCGTCCTCTGTCCATCGGCATAGGTTTGGAAGCTGTCAGACTTTTACTTTAGTCACCAGGGGCCTAATTAGCCCCTAGGATTCTGCCTTATTCACACCAGGGTCCATGGGAAAAAGTGGAGGCTTTGGTTGTGGCCACTCTGACTTTGAGGCCTTCTAAAATCCAAACGGTTTGAAATTATAATAATTCCTTCAGAACTTTTGTTAAGCACTGTTTACTCTGTCATGTATTAAATTTTCAAGTCGATTCGATTAACGCCCTGGGAGTTTATAGATTTTCTGCAAAGCGAAAATTTGGGCGAAAACGCGACTTTCAAACGCAAATTGCAGACTTCCTGTTGGTTATAGGTGGGGGGCACGAGCACGAAAAATGTCGGGCTTGATGAGATCTACGTTTCGGCTTTGGTTTGGTCTTTCTATGACATTCCTGTGGGACACAGGGGCTGCCTTTGCGTCCCTAGGTGGTGCTACCGAGCCCATTTTTGCTCCGGGGGTTCCGATTTTTGATTTTATCGAATTTTTTACCAGACCTGATGTGCCTGCCGAATTTGGTGAGTTTTTGAGCATGTTTAGGGGGTCAAATTAAGCGTCAAAGAGACGTAATAATAAGGGAGAAGGAGAGGAAATTAAAGCTGCAAGCAGCGTTGGACGGGCCCTCGCCCCCCTGTGCACGTCGGGGATGGCGCGCGTGTTGAAGTGCAGACAAGTCGTCCGTTTTCGTGCCAGTTTTAAGGGTATTTTTTTGGTGCTTTTATTGTGAAAGAGTTGGGGACTTTTATTTTGAAAAGCCGAAGATGTCATACCATTGACCAGGCTTCATGGATCATGCTACAGACTCTCAAATGTCAAGTACAACATTTCAAAGGTGATCTTAAAAGCTTTAAGTTATTTTCATTATCATTTCTTCAAACCAAACTGAGTGAGCTGCAGGGTTAGATCACATTCACACATTTCCAGTACAAGTCCTTAAGAATAAATCAGATGTCCCTTTGAAAGATTCAGAAGGTAATTACAGAAAGCTATCAACATCAGGAAGGGTAACATGTTACCGAGGGAATATTACAGTCATAGATTAGAAGTTTCTGTTTGTCACCTCTTACTTCTTAATAAAGTCAATGTTGTATAATTTCCTCATGTTTACAAGTCATGTCTTCATCCATGTCATTAATATACTGTGTTTATCAATTAAAATTTATACATACAGCCCTTCATGTAGTTATAAAATATTGTGTAACACAGTAAAGCAGGACTACTATTACTACTTACTACCGAATTACTACCGACGGTTGTTTTTCATACCATATAGAAACCACCTTCATTTATAACATATCACAGACAACATTTTGTGCTTAACAATATATAATTTATTTTTCAAAACAATTTCATTAACATGTAGATGTATCTATGTCCAGAGAATGTCAGTTACTGAAAATAAATGTAATCATAAAAACACCACATGTGCTGTCTGTGTCTCACGATCCCACTTGGTACAAGGCCACATCACCATCACTTGGGGGTAGGGAGGCTGGGGACGCTGCACCACAGGAGCATCTTCCACCAGGAAGTTCCCCTCAGAGTAAACAAAGACAACATTTTGAGGCAAATGTTTTTTTGTGTTGTTTTTATTTATTTACCATCTATTTATTTATTTATACATACATACATACATACATACATACATACATACATACATGTATACATTTATTTATGTATTTATTTTAATTTAACTGTCCTGTTTTGGCAGCTCAGGCATACAGAATGAGGAGTCTGTGCCTTGTTGTGCCACAACAGATTTGCTCTGAGTTCATGCACACCAGACGGAACACTTCAGTATTGAAAATGAACCTCTTGTATACAGACAGTATACATGAAGGTGACATGAACTCAAACATGCAGAACTATATACAACTTTGAACAGATATACATTTAATTTTTGAACATAGTCAAACAGCTAACACGTGGCAAACAGAGACTAACACATTCATAATTACTAACACCTGTGACACACATGATTACATGAATTACATCCCTACACATGATTCTCCATAACTACAACTTCCACCTGGAACACGATTTGCCTAATCTAAAATCTCAACATAATCAATTCCATATAATAAATACATGACACTTCCACATAATACATAATCTAAAATTGCAATAATAAATACACAATATAAATACTATTTATAAATACAATAAATAACAATCTAAAATCCCAATAAATACGATATAAATACTATAAATATCTATAAAAATAAATAACACAATCTATACAATTTAAGTGGGACAGGCTCTATACAAAGACAACATTCATAGTGGTAGCCAATGTACACACCATGAACAACACAACACACCACAAGTCAGTTTCCTCTTAAAAAGCTACAGATAAACCTGCACTACACCAACACACAAACGCGACAACACTAACCTTTGCACCGGGACACTGCAATGTAGTTCCGTTTGACTCATCAAACAAAGAATTTACACCGGTCGTGTGAATTCACTGTTTGCCTCCTTTGCCAAACACAACAACCTAATCCTAATCAAAATCTACGTCTGACTCGAAGAGGCCCTCTACCTCCTCGAAGTCAACGGCTAACCCCTGATCATCTTGAACACTAAAACTACACAAAACACCTTCATGATCACTAAAATACGTGGGCATCACTACACATTCCACATCATACCGTGTTGTTTTAACATAAACATGATCAATTAGTGTCCCCTTCTCTGTAGTCTCTTGTGTCACATGCTGACTAAAACCTTTTTCACCCATAAATTTGGAAATTGATGATGTTTTTAAAATGTTCTCATTGAAATCCCCCATTATTACAATTGTGTTACTGATTGGATGTAACCAATCAAGTAACCTCCCCAGATTTTGTTTGAATAAAAAATTTGGATAACATGGTGGACGATATATTACTGCCAACAATAAGTTGAATTTGTTACACAGGCACACCAAACACTCCAGATTCAAATCGGGCACCTGCAGAATATCACAGTCCAAATTATCTACACTATACAAACCAACTCCACCATGTTCTAGGTCCTTTAACTCTAACAATTTAGGGTTACTGCTACTGTAACACAAGCCTCGAGGACGGTTGTGGAAAGTGTAACCTTCAATTTGGACACCGTCTAATGAAGACTGTGCAGTGAACCACGTTTCTGTCACAGCAATACAGGTAAGCTGCAAATGCTGTGAGCAAGACACCAAATCTACCAAGTGGCGACTTAAATTTTGAACGTTCATTAAATACACAGAGAAACTGTGTGTATTTAATGAAGGCTTTGGCTGTTCAATCAAAAATGGAGGCATGCTATCCAAGGCCTCCTTTATGGCGTCCTTGCAGTAAATTACCTTCTCTGTAAAATCCCTGATGATCAGTCCAGACAAGGCCCTAACACGACTCAGCGCTACATATGCCTGCCCCGGTGCAAACACCCTCTTCAAAGACACTGCGGCCTCGTCCACAGTGAGTCCTTGCACTTTGTGAACAGTGCAAGCCCACGCTAACCTTAGAGGAAACTGACGACGCACACCGCCGCGTTTAGTGTCTCTTTCCGTCTCTGGATCAATGGCAGTAGACTGCAGGCATTCTACTGCTGCATGTGCACATTTTTTCCTCCTATCTGAACATCATCATCAAATCTGACATACACAGTGAGAGGAAACGTGGAATCCTCTCCAAAAACTATCTGAGTAACTGTGCCACATGCTCCATTGACCAGGCCGTCCGCAACATCCACGTTCTTACACAACATCACTCGCGCGTTCCTCGCTAAACACAGAGTCTCCGGTAAAGACGTGTCCGCCGCAATGCCGTGATGCCCGGGCATCCGTTCCAAATTCCCTGTTGTCCTGTTATTCACGAAGTCTTGCGCTTCAACGGTGACATAATCAGGACAACAGTCAAACAGATAATTTAGGTTGTGCTCACTTACTTGCCTATTCGTCGCAAAGATATGCAAGGCTGAGCTCACCTCGCCGGTCTCGCGCATCTTCAGTAGTTCAACATCGCTCTCTAACATTGGGGTGGCCCTGGAACGCACTCTTAATCTATTGAGTAACTCCGCAAAAACACTATCCTTCTGCCTAACTATCTTTTTCAGCTCCACGATGCTGAAATTGCACCACAGGTCCACACCAACAGGACTACTATACAGAGGCTTCCCTTTAACAGGAGGCAACTGATAGAAGTCTCCGACAGCTATCACACTAACATTACCGAACGGGGAAAAGTCGTCTGTCTGTTTGATCTGTCTCAATCTACCATGAACGTAAGCCAACATGTTGTGATCAACCATACTGATTTCATCTATGATTAAAATTTGGAGGTGACTCAATTTAGCTCGCAAAGAGTTTAGTTTATCTTCACCCAGAGGGGTGTAAGGTAAACTAGCCTGTTTGCCAATACTCAATGTGTGATGAATTGTTGCTGCATTTAAATTGTATGCAGCCATGCCAGTAGGAGCAGTTAGCAAAACACAGATATCGTCTGGTTGATCACAAAGTGTTGACAGCAACCTCCCTGCCTCATACTCAATAGCCCTAATCAAATGACTTTTCCCCATCCCCGCGCCACCTGTCACAAATACACGCAGAGGCTCCGGGTTTTTACCCATCACCTTCTGCAAACACCACTGTCTCACCTTATAAAAAACAGCCAGCTGTGTCTCATTCAGAGACCTAATGAGCGCCAAACCCTCACTTCTAGATAAAATGGACCTGTTTCTCTCTACCTGCGCTACCTGTCTGCCACCAACAATCAAATCCGGCACATTCACCAACGATTCAACTAACTGTTCCTCAGCTATCTCAGCTTCCCGCTGCTGCCCCTGCTCCTCTAAACCTTCAAGGCGTTACGCTTCCTGTTCAGGACACAGCTCACCCCAAACATCTTCATCTACCCCGTTGTTCAGCGCAGCTATCTCCTGAGCTAACTCAAGATGAGGACAACTGACCTCAAACCTGGCCCTATTCTCGCCGACAACATCGCGAACCGAATGCACAGACCCGTCGCTAAACATCACCTCACCATCGTTATAGAACTGCTCAAACAGCTCAAAGCCTTCAGGTTTGAGGTCTGAGTCAGTTCTATAAGGAAGAAACAACTGCAGCAGGCTCTGAAAATGTGCCTCTTCCTGTCTATCCAAACTGAAACGCATGTACTGCACCACTGCAAACTGAGTGCGTGTTCTACTCAGAATGAATCCTAAATCATTGTTCAATTGAATTCTGTCCTTAGACTTTTCATTTTTGCTGAGAACACGATACTCAGATGCAAAGGTGGCCATACACATGTTTGCAAACACATCGCTGTTAGGCCTATTCTTATACCTATCCACTATGCCTGTCATCCACATCTCATCCTCCCCAAGATCACGGGAGGCCGCCTTCTGCCTCAAAACACTAAGGGGCAAACTCATCCTAACTATCCTGCTCCCTGTCGGCACAAACACAACCTTTCTGGAACACTCCTTCAGGTGCATGTTCGTTAGCCTATACACCGCCTCCTGCGCACAAACATCTTGTGTAAATATACACTGCCAAGCTTCCTCAGGGCTTCTTTAGCAGAGAGATTCCCTTGTGTTTTGGCTTCTTTTTGGGCATTAGTCAATAATAGGCCAATTTCTCTCTCTGCTTTCGTAATATACGATAGTATGTATATTACTACTGTGTAGGCGTCGGTGACAAAGCTAATGTCCATGTTAGCGTTCCAGCACTTCAACAACTGCTTACTATACTGATACTATACTGTGAGCCTCTTTGTTGATATTCTACCCTATAAAAGTAATCAACAATTTTGCCGATTGGTTGACAGGGAGACATGAGAACCTCTTTCAGAAAACAATGCCACCTGTAGTCAAACATCCTCGCCGCGGTCACAGGATTACGACGCAGCAACTCGCACCTATCTGCCCACTCCAAATCCTCTACCGTCTGCGATCTGCCTTCCTGTTTCAGGATGCTGGTCAGAAGATTCTGCCAGCGCATATCCGCAGACGAAAACGAACAAAACCACGTCGGAATACCCAATTGACACACGCAAGCCATAACGTCCTTCTGGACAGACTGCCAAAAGGCCGGAGTTCCTCTAATGGGTTTAAGAAACCTAAACCCATCATCACACGCCAACAACTGCTTCAAGGCGTCCGCATCCGTTAACATGTCCTCAGTAATGCGTTGAGGCCTCTGACCTCCTTTACCCTTACGCAACGCAACAGAAACACTGGACACAACCTTGTCCAACTCTGACACGTACTGAGCAAAAAATATATACTCGACGTTCCGTGCAAAGCGACCATCGGCATGCATAATCCGGTTATTGAGATAACGCGACAACGTCAAGTGATACGACTGACCGTCATGGAAGGTCTTATCACTCGCAGGGAACAACACAGGGAAACACTTCCTCATTCGTGTGGTCAGAAAGCATTCTTACAGGACTATTCCCTTCTGCAGGCGAAATGTTCAAAATATCCTTAAAATACTGATCTAAAGCTTCCTGACCAATATCAACAGGCATAAGACAAGTGTCCTGAAACATGCAGTGCTGTTGTCTGTCATGTAACAGTTCATCCTGTGTTATGTCTGCTGATTCCTGTACATCACCAATTTCACCCTGACCTCTATCCTGACCTGACCTAACCTCAACTGCCTCATCCTCACTGCCTGACTCGGCCTCTTCCTTCTCCCTATCTTCCTGCCTAACAAACTCATTAACCCACTCCTCGTTAAAGTCTATATCCCTATAATGCACATTTGTCCTCTTCAAATATTCTAGCGCCTGTCTTACACGCAACGTATCAACAAACTGGTACTTGTAATGCCCTTTATATGTGAGTTTCCGCTTCAGCTTAACCTGAAGCAGAGACCCTTCCATATTCGAACGCTCCAAGTTGTTAACCCAGCATTCAGCTGGCATCTCACCTGCACTAAGCTTACCATGACACGTGTAACAAATCCACAGCTGACCACGCGATGACTCCAAGGAACACGGCACAACACACTCCTCATTACAGATATGCAAATAATGCTCGCCTATACACTTATCTGCAATAGCAGCTGTTGCTGAACTTCGCCTATAAACTTCCCTTGCACAACTCACTACTTGATATCTAAAAAACAACCTGTGACAAACACAGCACACAAAATCTGGTCCATCTCTGACCTTTTCTAAAAACTGCTCCATAACAAAACTAAAATCTTTACACATCTCTACCTTCTGCTTTCTTCCTAACCTCACACTGGAAATCACTCTCTGCTTATACTCTACACTACCACAATATTTGCTCTTAATCCTTTCTCTACATTTCTCCCTGTACTCAATGTTGTCCCTATATTTGACAAAACTCCTGGCCTTAACTGTCTCCCTATGCTCAATGCTGTCCCTATATTTGACCAAACTTGTGGCTTTAACTCTCTCCCTATGTTCAATGCTTTCTCTGTATTTACTAATACTCATCTGTTTAACCCTCTCTCTGTGGGGCAAATTCTTACTATAATTCCCTACACTCCACAACTTTGCCTTCTCCCTGAACAACACATTTTCTTTATAGATCTTCCTAATCCTTAACTGCCGTTTCTCCCTAAGTGACATATCCAACTTTTCCTGCGCCCCTTTTTTCCGCCTCAGATACTTTGACTTAAAAGACTCCCGACCTGAAACTGCCTTACTAGCAGCCTCCACAACCTTGTCACTATTCTCTACACCAACAAAACCTTCTACACTACTACACTCAACCGCTGTGTTGTCACTATCAACCACAACATCCATCCTTCTTGACCTTATGCTATAACCTGACACTTCCCTAACTTTACAGTAACTGTAACAACTATGCAGTCCAGGCTTACACACACAAACCACATTCTCAAAATGCCGTCCCATTACACTTTCTATGTAAATACACTGTGCCGACAAATGCTTACTGCTACAGCTATACTTAAACCAGCGTCCATCATAGAAAGTAAACACACCAACACCTAACCAATCCGCTGTCGCCTGGATTTCCACCTCTGTGGCCCAACTGCCGAGAAATCTCATCCTGGACTGCTGAATATACTCTAACACAGAAGAGTACTCACTCCTCAAAAGACTCTGATATCTATCTACATTCTTTTCTAACTCTTTACACACAGCTAGCCTAATCCTACGATGGTGCTTCTGAGAACCACTCACAGCCTGAGAGATGGCTCTGAAGAAGCAGTTCCCATCAGCCACAATCCTCTCTTTGCTACATGGAACACCTAACAACCCCACCTCTGTGGATACCGGACTACCAACCTTCACACAGTCAACGTTAAACTTACTACACAAAGCACAGCAAACATCTATGCCGAGGGGACAGAAGACCAGCTCTTCGCTTCTCACCTCGCTAACAAACTCTACGTCAAAATTGACCTCACTAGCATCGAAGCTCTTGAATTTCTTCGACATATAAGTGTCGGAAGAAATGACACGCTTTCTGCCATCAGTCACTGTTGGTTCTGCCGCTGAACCGCTGCTCACCTCACTGGAGAAAGTCAACACAGAAATGCCAGACAGTGCCGGACTTGCGGCTACGCCGAGACCACACTCGGACGCAAAACTGCCAGCAGAAACCACACTTTTTCTCCCAGCCTCAGTGAGCAGACTGGACTCTGGTGCTGGAGCAGCGCTCATCCCAGTGATGAGACTCTCCACAGACACACCAGACCGCGCTGGACTTGCACCTGTGCTGACCGTAACACCACACAGCTCAAAGAGCTTCTCCCTTGAACGGAGACTGTCGGCCAAACGACAGATGTAGTGGTGCAGGTCGTGAAGACACGCGAAATGCAGAACCATGCTTGTACCGTCGTGGTGTAACAAGCCAGTGTGACTGCGTGAGTGACTGTCGACCACAGCGAACCGTCCACCCTCACGCACGATGGCAGTAGTGTTTCCACACAGTGTCAAAAGACGTGCTGTACTGACTGAAGATCCTCTCCAGTCCATTACGTAAGCTGATGAACACACCGAAATCGATGTATTCACCTTCAGTCACACCTATTTCGCCTAACACCGTGTCACCAAAGCTGAACCTAAACACCTGTCCGTCTAATTCCAACTGCTGTGGCAAATCTGGCACAGACAGCAGATTTGACACATGGCTGAAGATGTTGAGGTCACGCAAACTGGTGTACAACTCATCACCTTCAACCAACGCGCGATCCAGATCCAGCCTGTCCCACGAAAACACGCTCCTCACCGTGTGTTTGGCTAAGCTGACCAAAGCTATAGCCATACACTGCACACCTCCATACACAAAACACGCATCGCCCTGATGAAACGATCCGCGCACAACTTTTGCTAGCCTAATCCTACTATCTCTGCTAGCCTCTGTTGCCACAGCATTAGCGTTAGACTCAAACTGAACATCACGAACACAAACAGAAGGAACAAAAACAGCCTTAGCTTTGCTGATATTCTGTCGCTCCTCCAGGACAGCAGGGCCCGCTGCGGCAACCTCCTCATGACTGGCAACCACCCCTGGCACCGCGCTGGCAGACTCCTGGGCTGTCGCCTCCACCTGACACAAAAATCAATAACAAGGTTTTACTACATAAGAAAACAGGAGAACCATTTCCCTGCTACCTCTCAAAATGGTAACTCACATATTATATTTAAACAAAGACAAACCTGCTGCACCGCTGGTCTGGGCCTGGAGGCGGACACGGTCCCACGGGCAGGTGAAGGTCTTGCCTAAAAAAGGGGGATGACAAAAGCTTCATTTAAATAATTCACTCATTCATACGGGTACTGCACGTGGTATCACAATATATGCAAAAAAAATCCACATAGTTCACATACTAAACATATACCAACCTGCCGCTTTCCTCCTCTGCGCCTTGTGGCAACACCTCTTGGTGAACGCCTCACATGGGAAGTCTAAAAGAAGGAAAGCAAACCTTGTTAAATGCCATTTTCAGTTCAATTTTATCCAGGACGGACAGACATACAATGTATGTTGTAAGCACAGAAAACAAAAACAACAAAAGATCTGTATGTATAACATGAAAGAAAAAATGTAAAAACAGTTGGCAGATGAGGAATCAGGATGCCGAGGGGAGCCAGATGTAGTGGAGCAGCCTGGGACCTGAGCCACACAACCACCAACACCATGATGACCTAACTGAATATGAGACAGAGCACGCACTTGGAAAAACTCACATCAACCATTCACACACACTCACACAGGGAACCATTAGTTATCTGAAGAACAAGACTGATCATTAATTAGCTCAGAGAAAGCAATAATCTCATCGGCAGGTGAGGGTTGCTTCATTGATATAATTTTCAGGCAGTTCACCTGGCCAGCTGGTGGAATGGCAGTGTCGTCATCGTCGTCTGAAGAAGGAAAAACCGTCTCCATGGCCTCCAACATGTTGCCGCTGAACCACACGGGGTTGGACGGGATGACAGACTCTTGCACCGGAGATGCTCGAGCCTTAAAAAAACAACACAAAAAAAAAATTAGTCACTTTTTTTTTAAATAAAAAAAATTAATACATAAAACCAGAACAGATGCACAAATGCCAGAAAATGACTCCGAGAAACACATTACCTTGCCCTCCTGTCCGACCACGGTCCACTCCAGTGGGTCGCGGTGACAGGGCGCGGGCCTGTGTCCCGTCACGACCAGCACGGGGGAGACCCTGGCACGAGGCGAAGTCCGGGGGGGCACCGAAGGCAGAGGAGGAGGAGGAGGAGGAGGAGCCAGCTGGCGGACCGCGGCGTCCCACAGGACCTGGACCAGGATCGGCGTCCCATCGCTGTCGCTGAGGTGCACCTGGAAAACAGTCAAATGCAGAACACATTGCAGTCAACTTGTGTATCGAAAATGGCAACCTTCAGGTCCTCCATGTGTGATGTCACGACAACAAAGTATGCTGTACTTACACTGTCACGGCTCCACAGCTCCAACCGATCCAGAGGGAGGTGCTCTGCCACAGACACGTACGGGAGACCTGCAACAAAAGTGAGAAACATCATACATTCCTGTAATAATTAAACTCATGTAAAACATATAAGGTTAATCTCACGATACATCGGTTATAATCATGCAGATGACCAAAACTAAGACGTACCCATGCGTGCTGCGACACGGCGGAACTCCTGGCGAAACAGCTCCTGCAGGCCAGGCTCGATGTTCAGGCGTGGAGGGAAATCCAGCACAAACACCTACACACACACAAAAAACATTTACAATCACATTTAGGTTTCTAAAATAAGCACATGAGAAAACACACGCTTACACAGCCTCTAGCTGTGACAGCACAGGACAAAACAAATACTGCCAGCAGCAACTGCAAATTAAACACATCTTCGCCCAGCGGCTGCAGACTGTAGCCAGGAGAGCACCGAAGTCCAGCGACGCCTCTCCGATGTTCCTGCTGGCTGTCAGGTTGTTGCTGGGGGCCATCACGCAGACCACGTCCGGGGTCCAAGGGAGAGTGGCGTGGGACACCTCCTTCCTCAGCTCTGCTGCCTGTGCACCTGGAACAGACAGAAAAGCAAAAGAGACAGGTCCCTCTGGCATGGCGACGATCCCATCCACCATGGGCCGCAGGTGGGAGGCTCCCACGACGAACACCATCTGCAACGACAGAGACGCGGCTTTAGAACATAGACACCAACCAACCACAACCAACACTGTCTTTCTGAAAAAGAAAAAGAAAATCTAATACCTTCTGGTCCGGCTGCAGGGCTGGAGTGACCAACTTGAAGCTCCGCTGGGTCAGCTTCGAAGTCGGCCATCTCCGCACACGGTGGCGGTAACCAGTACCGCGCCCTGTGTGGTTGACAACAAAGTTAAGGATGATGACACAAAATTCATACATCTTTACATTACATTCAAACTGCGTCAGTTAAACATAAAAAAAAATAAACAAACTGTTTGATACTTATGAGCAACGAACTCGGGGACAGGCGGCTGCGGCTGCGCCATCCTCCGCTTCAGGGCCTGGGCACGCCGGTGGGACTTGGCACGGGGCATCTAAAAATGAAAAAAAAAAAAAAAATTATTTTCTTCAAAGTTCAAAGAAACTTTAAAAATCCTTGTGAATCTGTCCCAATCATACTCACAAACAATGCTTTCCCAGACAAGGTCAGCCTTCAAATACACAAATGTTTCAACTTACCTTGGCAGTGGGAAATCAGTTGTGTGTGTATGTGTGTGTGTGTGTGTGTGAGTGTGTCTGTCTGTGTGTTGAAGGAGTAAAAATATGTGTGTTGATTAACAATTAGTTCTGTGTGTGTTTTTTTTAAATAGAATAAATGTGTCTGTGGTAAGTTGTTCTGGATCAAGGGATCGCAGATGTAGGTGCAGGTAGCTCGCAGGGCAAATGCAGGTCACTCGGTCTCGACAGCAGCCAAAGCAAGACAACACCAGATCTCACAGCCAACAGATATGAATATCTGTAAATTAAATGACACATTGTTTGATTTAAACAACATTACTTGTCAGATCAAAAACATTTAAGTGAACAGAACTTTACACAAAACATTCTGAATACACTTAACTGTAGCACATTTTAGGCTTTTATTTTAAACAGTCTCTCTCTACAACACGGTTAAGACAAACTAGCATCCATATTGTGCTCAAGTAACAGAAAGAAAATGGCCACCACCACAACTGTGCTGCTCAAAACAGAGACACATCTTAACAAAGAAAACTTTTTCCTCTCAGAACTGAGATTAACCAGCAAACTGGCATCCTTATTACATTATTTGCTTCCTCATTACACAGAAAGTGGCTGACAACATCTCACAGCTTAGCCATACTGGTGGACACAGAGACACCCAACTAAATACAGCACAAATTATGGTTCCTGCACACAGGAAACGACACACATGCCTGCACAGAAAAATTTAACTATTACAATTAATTATCAAATTTAAATCAAATATTTACCCTTTTTCACACAAGGAAAATGTTTTCTTTTACAATAATATAAGACCAACCACTAGCACAGCTTTGCATATCACACAGCTACACCTGCTCTTTGAATATACACAGAAGCCACACACACGCAACTACATACATCATAAGCTTAGTTCCATGCAAATAAACCTGATATCAAACTACAAAAAGACACACACATGCCAGTTTTCATCATCAAGTCCAATAATTTTCCTTTTTCACACAGCAAGAGAAAGTTTTGATCTCAAAATCTGGTTGAACCACACATTAGCAAAGCTATGAGTGGCGTATAAAGAGTAGATATAGCTCTGTCACAAAGCCACACACATTCAGCTCAAGTACATATCACAAACTCAGTTCCATGCAAATAAAACCTGATATCAAACTACAAAAAAGCACACACACCTGCAACTACTTGTCATCAAGTCCAATAATTTTCCTTTTTCACACACCAAGAATAAGTTTTCCTCTCAAACCAAACACTAGCACAGCTTTGCCTGTGACACAGCAACACCTGCTCTTTGAATGCACACAGAAGCCACACACTCAACTATATACATCATAAGCTTAATTCCATGCAAATAAAACCTGATATAAAACAATAAAAAAAAAAAAAACACACACATGCCAGTTTTCATCATCAAGTCCAATAATTTTCCTTTTTCACACAGCAAGAGAAAGTTTTCATCTGAAAATCTGGTTGAACCACACATTAGCAAAGCTGTGACTATAGCTAGCTAGCCCGCTAGCTAGCGCTAGCTTAGCGCGCTAATCTAATTAACCAAATGCCATCAATAAACTTTAAAATTCATCTCACGCCGACGGTAACGCTTCATAATAAACGTTTCAAGTCAACCACATGTATCTTAAGCGTTGAGATTATAAAATACAGGTTAGCTTTGCGTGTAAAGCTAGGCTGCCCCTCCATCCAAAACCAGCAAACAGCATAAAGACGATACAACAGGCCTCGGGCCTACTGGAGGAACGGCTAGCTTAGCGCGCTAATCTAATCGACCAAATGCCATCAATAAACTTTAAAATTCATCTCACGCCGACGGTAATGCTTCATAATAAACGTTTCAAGTCAACCACTTGTATCTCAGGAGTTGAGATTATCAAATACAGGTTAGCTTTGCATGTAAAGCTCGGCTGCCCCTCCATCAAAACTCACCAAAAGCCACCAAACAGCACAATGCAAAGTACATAATCACTCTCTGAAACATAACATTTTAATTTCGTGTTTTACCTGTGTTATCATCAACCATACCCTCATATTAGCACAGAGTAAACACAATAGGCTAAGGTTAAGCTAACAGAGATGAAAACAGGTCTTACCTCGAGAGTCTGTGAGAAGAAGTGGGTGGGGCGGAAACAGACACAGGAGGCTTTTAAACGCTGTGGAAAAAAAACGTGCGTGTGCGCGCGCGCGTGGGTGTGCGCGCATGCACGTGTGGGTGCGAGTGTATGTGCGCGCGTATGTGCGCGCGCGTGTGCGTGCGTGCGTGCGTGTGTTTCTGTGTGTGTGTGTGTGTGTGTGTGTGTGACATGAGTACTGGCAGCTAATGCATGATCACACTAAAATGCAGGCAGACAGAAATCCTCATTCAATCCAATGGAGAAATCCAGAAAACCCACCCCTGTTTGAGGTGTCACAGCTCGGTCACCGTTTGAGTTACAGACTTGATTCAAAGTTTAAACGAGTCACGAGACTCGGATCTATAAATCTCCCATTTACATGATTTTGCTATCTTTTACCGTTTTTGAGTTATGGCAGTTTTAGTTTGAGAGTGTTTTCTGCTCCCTCTGAGCTCTTACAATGGGTGTGTATTGCGCATTCCTGAGGCAGCTAGAGTGAGTCACATGTCCAGGCAGAGTGCAGAGCAGAGCACACCAGAGTCAAAAACGTTTGAAAACTCTTCACAGCTCCCACAAACTTGGTCCAATCCACATCAAAACTACATATTTTTGTAGGAATTTTTGTCCTCTTTCCATCTGCATAGTTTTCAAAGCCGTCAGACTTTTACTTTAGACTCCAGGGGCCTAATTAGTGCCCAGTGTCAGCCTCTACACACCAAACTCCATGGGAAAAAATGAGGTTTTGGTTTTGGCCACTCCGACTTTGAGGGCTTATAAAATCCAAACTAATCGAGTAATGACGAAATCCTTCAGAACTTTTGTTCAGCACTGTGTCCTCTGTCATCTGTGAAATTTTCAAGCCGCTGCCATTTACGCCCTGGGAGGAGATAGATTTTGTTCAAAGCGGAATTTTGGGTGAGAACGTGAACATTCCAATGCAAATTGCGGACTTCCTGTTGGTTTTAGAGGGGGGGTGTCAGCGCGTGAATTGTAGGGCTTCATGAGATCTACATTTCGGCGTTGGTTTGGTGTTTCTATCACATTCCTGTGGGCCGCAGCGGCTGCCTTTGTGTGCCTAGGTGGCGCTACCGAGCCCATTTTTGCACTTGGGGGGTCCGTTTGTCCATTTTATCAAATTTTTCGCCAGACCTGGCCTGCGTGCCGAATTTAGTGAGTTTTGGAGCATGTTTAGGGGGTCAAATTAAGCGTTATTTGGGCGTAATAATAATAAGAAAGAAAGAAAAACGAAGCAATAATTGGACGGGCCCTCGCCCCCCCGTGCACGTCGGGGACGGCGCGCGTGTCGAAGCGTAGACAATTCGTCCGTTTGTGCCAGTTTTAAGGGTATTTTTCGGTGCTATTATTGTGAAAGAGTTTTGGGCTTTTATTTTGAAAGGCCGCGGAAGTCCTAGTGTGTGACCGACAGGACTACTGGCAGCTGCTGCATGATCACACCAAAATGCAGGCACACACACTCACTCACTCACTCACTCACTCACTCACACAAACACACACACACACACACACACACACACACACACACACACATACACGCACGTGCACACACACACACGTGCACACACACACACACACACACACACACACACACACACACACGCACACACACACACACACGCACGCACACACACACACACACGCACGCACACACACACACACACACACACACACACACACACACACACGACGCCAACAAAAACCCACTGGTAGTACATTCGCTGCTGGTGCCCCTCTGGCCACTAGCAGCGCCCCTCCAGCAGATGGCGCCCTTAGCATGTCCTAGTGTGTGACTGACTTGGGTCCTGGCAGCTGTGGCATGATCACACCAAAATGCAGGCAGACAGAGAAATCCTCATTCAATCCAGTGGAGAAATCCATAAAACCCACCCCTGTTTGAGGTGTCACAGCTCGGTCACCGTTTGAGTTACAGACTTGTTTCAAAGTTTAAACGAGTCACGAGACTCAGATCTATAAATCTCCCATTTACATGATTTTGCTATCTTTTACCGTTTTTGAGTTATGGCAGTTTTAGTTTGAGAGTGTTTTCTGCTCCCTCTGAGCTCTTACAATGGGTGTGTATTGTGCATTCCTGAGGCAGCTAGAGTGAGTCACATGTCCAGGCAGAGTGCAGAGCAGAGCACACCAGAGTCAAAAATGTTTGAAAACTCTTCACAGCTCCCACAAACTTGGTCCAATCCACATCAAAACTACATATTTTTGTAGGAATTTTTGTCCTCTTTCCATCTGCATAGTTTTCAAAGCCGTCAGACTTTTACTTTAGACTCCAGGGGCTTAATTAGTGCCAAAAGTCAGTCTCTTCCCACCAAACTCCATGGGAAAAAATGAGGTTTTGGCTCTGGCCACTCCGACTTTGAGGGCTTATAAAATCCAAACGATTCGAATTAATAACAAGTCTTTAGCAACTTTTGTTCAGCACTGTGTCCTCTGTCATCTGTTAAATTTTCAAGCCGCTGACATTTATGGCCTGGGAGGAGATAGATTTTGTTCAAAGCGGAATTTTGGGCAAGAACGTGAACATTCCAACGCAAATTGCGGACTTCCTGTTGGTTTTAGAGGGGGGGTGTCAGCGCGTGATTTGTAGGGCTTGATGAGACCTACATTTCGGCGTTGGTTTGGTGTGTCTATCACATTCCTGGGGGCCGCAGCGGCTGCCTTTGTGTGCCTAGGTGGCGCTACCGAGCCCATTTTTGCACTTGGGGGGTCCGTTTGTCCATTTTATCAAATTTTTCGCCAGACCTGGCCTGCGTGCCGAATTTGGTGAGTTTTGGAGCATGTTTAGGGGGTCAAATTAAGGCCTATTGACACGAGATAATAATAAAAAGAAAAAAAAAAAAAAAAAAAACGAAGCAATAACAATAGGGCTTCGCACTGTTCCAGTGCTCAGGCCTTAACAATAGGGCTTCGCACTGTTCCAGTGCTCGGGCCCTAAAAACGAAGCAACTACAATAGGGCTTCGCGCTGTTCCAGCGCTCGGGCCCTAAAAACACTACAATAACAATAGACACGTAATAATAATAGGAAAAAGAAAAAGAAAAAAAAAAAACACTACAATAACAATAGGGCTTCGCACTGTTCCAGTGCTCGGGCCCTAATTAAAGCTGCAAGCAGCGTTGGACGGGCCCTCGCACCCGTGCCGCCTTGTGCCCACTTGTGCCCGGTGGCTGTGGCATTTAGCACACACACACACACACACTCACACACACACACACGCACACACACACACACACGCACGTACAGGTACACACACACACACACACACACACACACACACAAACATACGCACATGCAGGCACATACACACACAGACACACACACACACACACACACACACATGCACGCTCAGGCACACACACGCACACACACACACACACACACACACACACACACAAAGTTCTGGCCCTGTTGCTAGCGGTGCTCCTCCAGCAGGTGGCGCCCTTAACATGTCCTAGTGTGTGCTTGACATGACCTGTCACTCCTTTTAAGGGGGATGTGCATTGGGGGATGTGCAAGCAGCTAGTGTGTGTCAGTACAGTAGGCAAAGTGCAGAGCAGAGCAGATCAGAGTCACAGCTGTTAAACAAGTCTTCACCGTGGCCACACACTTTTTTCAATCCACACCATGATATATAGTTTTGTAGGAATTTTGGTCCTCTTTCCATCGGCATAGGTTTGGAAGCTGTCAGACTTTTACTTTAGTCACCAGGGGCCTAATTAGCCCCTAGCATTCTGTGTTATTCCCACCAGGGTTTATGGGAAAAAGTGGAGGCGCTGGTTGTGGACACTCTGACTTTGAGGGCTTCTGAAATCCAAATGGTTCGAAATTATACTGAACCTTGAAGAACTTTTGTTAAGCACTATGTCCTCTGTCATATGTTCAGTTTTCAAGCCGATAAAATTAACGCCCTGGGAGGAGATACATTTTCTAAAAAGCGCAAATTTGGGCGAAAACGTGACTTTCAAATGCAAATTGCAGACTTCCTGTTGGTTTTAGGTGGGGGGCACGAGCACGAAAAATGTCGGGCTTGATGAGATCTACGTTTCGGCGCTGGTTTGGTCTTTCCATGACATTCCTGTGGGCCGCAGCGGCTGCCTTTGCGTCCCTAGGTGGCGCTACCGAGCCCATTTTTGCACCGGGGGTTCCGATTTTTGATTTTATCGAATTTTTCGCCAGACCTGATGTGCGTGCCGAATTTGGTTAAACTGAAAAATAAACACTGTGTTCGTTTTTAAGTGTCTCCCATGATTGATTTGGGGAGCTTACTCATGTGATTACACATCAGGCAATCTGGTATGACACCTCACAAGCGCTCGCACGGCTTCACAAATAACAGCAACAACAAACACTCAAGTCCATCAGTGTCTAGTCAATTGTTATGGTACACAAAGGGTTAACAGCCGGTCTCCGCTAGAAGTCCTGCCTCTAACCTAATATCGCTCATCGATTGGCTCTGCCGTTTCTTGCTAATGCGTGATTGGCCATCCCTGCTGTCACTCCATGTGGTTGTAAAAAGCACCACGGAGTTTGTTTGGCTGGTTGGCCAGCAGCTATGCACACAGACTGATTTCTTCACTGTTTATTTTGTCAGGTGGCAGTTATAACAATAGTTCAGCATGCTTCTTTGAAATGAGAGCTTTTATCAGGCACATTGGCCTGTTGTCTCTAGGGAAGCAGGAATTATCCATTTTTACTAACCATGTTTTAAAATGTCAAGGTTATAGAACTGTAGAGCCTCAACAACAGAGATTTTTTATTTTTTTTTTTTCAAATAAGAGCAAAGCAATGGACACTAATCTGTTTGTATTTAGGTAGTGTCAAACATTTATTTTATTTATGTTTCTGTATGGTGTTGTTGATGTACAGTATGATGCACAGTTGCACTAAAGACAAGAACTCAGTTAAATTGCCTGCTTGTCTTTCTTTAGTTGCCTTTAACTTACAACATTACAGAATTATTAAATACTTGTAGTCAGTATAGATATTCATATATGCAGTATAAACATTAATGTCAATCCCTTACTAGTTTTTATTTTTTCTGATTATGATCGTTTGCTTGTTTATTTGATCAGCTCTACATGACATGAAATTGCAGTCATAAATGCAAAAAACATCAACTTTCAGGGGCGCCGCCTTGGAGCGCTTTTACGTCCCCACCCAACCAAACCTACGCCCTTGGATGAGGCTATTTGCTAATGCTGCTAATCAACTAGCTAAGAGTACAAATGTGGTTATAAGTATAATGCTTATCGGTGTTGCGAGTGTCAGGGGGTCCCCGGAAAATTTTGACCCCTCCAGGGGGTCCGTGGGCCAAAAAAGTCTGAGAACCCCTGCACTAGGCTACCAGACTGTTTAGATGAAGTCTTGCGGTGAACGTTACTTTTTCATAGAAATGGTCCTTACTTGTGCTTGGGCGACCTGCAAAGGTGACCAAAGGTACCCAGAGAAGCTTGACGGAGCTCGTTTAATTAATTTCCCCAAGCCAAAGACCCAATTGGAGAAATGTCTGCGGTGGATCAAAGCCTGCGGAAGGCCACATGAACAGCTGAATGTACATAACATTCACAAAAACAAGGCTGTATGCTCGAAGGTAAGCCCTAAATGTTACACTTTTTGTTGACTATTTGTTGCGATTATCCAAGTGGTTACATGACATTTTGCCCCATTCGCAACGTCGAGTCATAATGGTTTAACAAGCAGTGCAACAAAGTTGCCAGGTAACGTAGCTTTCTAGCCAACAAGTAACGTCAGCTAAGGCAGTAATATAGTAATACTCAATGAAAGCACAATGCAAGCGGTGCTATTTATAAATGTAAAATGGTGTGTTTTTAAATGTTAAAAATGTATGACCGCCCCATGCCTCAAAGTGGTTTGGTCCGCATCCTGTTGCCGGCAGCTCAGTAACTTTCAGTCAGTCCGTCAGCCTGAGAGGCAGCAGCCTAATGATAACTAGCAAGAAAACCTCCTCAAGTAAAAGCCAGTGAGTCATTTATCACACCACTTGTTCACCAAGCACAAGGTTGTAATATGAAAAGCGATATTTTACCTGCTTGGTCCAAAACCTGCCTCTTTCAGCTCACTGTTTAAGCTAATAGCTAATGATTGTTTATAAGCTCAAGCGAGTGCAGGACAGTGAGGGAGAGAGAGGACAGACCACAGGAGGAGCAAATACTGAGCTTTTTATTCTTTCAAAAAGTCTGTCAGGATATTAATGTCAGAAATAGTTCATATTTTACTGATATTTCGAGTTTGTCTCTAGGTGGATATCTATTTTTTTGCATTTTGAGTTGCATTGTTTTGTGGCATAGTTTCATTTCATTTTCTTATTTTATCTCAAACGGACAGTGTACAGCTCAAACATATAGGCCTACTGTATGTCACTATTTGATGCCGTATCTTGCTTTGTTTTTTGTTGACACTACAATAAATATGTTTTCTGAAGAATAGTTTGATGTAGTTGGATTATTCAAGGTATTTCCTCTAGTTTTAGAGCTTATTTTGAGTTTCTAGTGCTTGTAAAGCTACTTGGATGGACTGTAGTGGAAATAGAACAGTGAGCAAAGAAATTTGGTTAGAGAACTATAATAATAATTAATTAATAGCGTTATTTAAAACATAGGCACATGCTGAGGGCTCAACACTGTATGGCAAATTTCAAAGGGGCGTAAGAGAGAAAGAGGGAGGTACAATTGTGCCTGACAGCAATTTTTTCATGCCCCCCCAATAATGGATTAATAGAAGTGCATTCATTTGATTATCATATGATATCGTTAGAGCAACATCAATCCCTCACCGGATGTCTGCCGCCAATCGGAGCTCAGTTCAGCTACACAGACCTCCACGGCTACTCAGACTGAAGGACAATGTAAGGTTTTACTACTGTCCGTCACCTAGGAACTGGGCCGCATGCTCTTTAGAGAATGCAGCAAGTGTGTGCAATAATTTTTCCATTAATTCTACATCTGGGAGTATTCTTTCCACAAAGATATCTTTCTGTGTAAAAACAATGAGTTCACAGAACTGACAGCCTGTCACCATGAGCTGACCCTGTATTTGCACATGATAGTCATGTGACTTCTTTAGTGAAACGATGCCTCTCTCATCTTTCTGTAAACAGAAATCTGGGAATTCGTCGCATGCATCCGATATGACATGGTTTCTTGTCTTATATGGACATTTCACTTCTACTATCCCACTCTCACCATTGTCACACAACTTCCTGTCAGGTGTAGCTCCTAAAAAAATCAAACTCTCGATTGACAACGAGGCCACACTCGTGAAAGTGCCTGGCAGGAAACATTTCCAGATATTTTGCTTTGGCCCTTGTCTCATTTCTTTTCCCATATTCTGTTGCTACAGCTCTGACTGATTTTGATGGGAAGACTGTCTCCATAAATTTTGGAGTTGGTGCAGATTTTCTGTTTAACACATTTTCAAACTTAGAAACCGTCAGCCGTGAGCTTCTCTCTTTAAACCAGACATCTGACATAGCCTGCGCCCGAGTGTTCATTTCCAGTGCTGTCAGGTCTGTGTTCTCATCTGCTGTATTCAGCTCTTTGTAGACATCTGGTAGCTTCACTGGAGATGGCTGGTGCACAGAGAGATTTCCACACCTCTGTTGTGGAACCGGCTGTGTTTTCTTCAGATCTCTTGTCTGTAGGATAAAAGCAAAATTTGGTTAACTCATGTCTGTTTGGAAATTGTCTAAACAATAATCTAACATTTGTCTTTCCAGGGGTTAACCCTTTAGATTTACTGGGAAGCAGTGCGGAAGTAGCAAGACTGACGACAGAGCTGCAACAGAAGGAGAGGACCATAGCATGGTTGAGAGAGCAGCTGACTGAGAAGGAAGAGAAAATCCAGTCCCTCACAAAGGAGCAGACCTGTACTGTGGAAAGGGTGGTCCAAAAAGAGACAAAGTTAAAGGGACTCTTTAAGTACTACACTGGTATCACATATTTAAGATTTTTGGGATTGTTAGCTTTTTTTGTGCCTGCTGGGAGTGAGGGGCCTAATATGAAGGGCCGTAGGGACACCAAGTTCATAGGGAAGGAAAATGGACTATTTCTGACCCTTTGTAGGCTGAGACACAACTTTGGCCTTAAGGATTTGGCGTTCAGATTTGGAGCGTCTCTGCAGTCATCAGGACTTGTTTTTAATACATGGATAAGCCTGATGTACTTCAAATTAGGACAACTAACCCTAACCCTCATAGAGACGTCATTATAAGCAACATGTCAAAAAAGTTCAGAAAAGCTTTTCCATCCGCTTTGGTCATCATAGATGGTACTAAATTTAAGACCCAAGTGCCATCTGCAATGGCTTTGCAGAGCCAGATGTACAGTGACTGTAAGTCAAGTACAACCCTAAAGGCATTGATTGGATGTGATCCAAGCGGGTCTGTTGTTTTTGTGTCAGAGCTATTTACAGGACAAATATCTGACAAAGCACTCACCGAACAAAGTGGATTTTATGATGTAAGCAGGGGTTCTCAAACTTTTTTGGCCCACGGACCCCCTGGAGGGGTCAAAATTTTCCAGGGACCCCCTGACACTCGCAACACCGATAAGCATTATACTTATAACCACATTTGTACTCTTAGCTAGTTGATTAGCAGCATTAGCAAATAGCCTCATCCAAGGGCGTAGGTTTGGTTGGGTGGGGACGTAAAAGCGCTCCAAGGCGGCGCCCCTGAAAGTTGATGTTTTTTGCATTTATGACTGCAATTTCATGTCATGTAGAGCTGATCAAATAAACAAGCAAACAATCATAATCAGAAAAAATAAAAACTAGTAAGGGATTGACATTAATGTTTATACTGCATATATGAATATCTATACTGACTACAAGTATTTAATAATTCTGTAATGTTGTAAGTTAAAGGCAACTAAAGAAAGACAAGCAGGCAATTTAACTGAGTTCTTGTCTTTAGTGCAACTGTGCATCATACTGTACATCAACAACACCATACAGAAACATAAATAAAATAAATGTTTGACACTACCTAAATACAAACAGATTAGTGTCCATTGCTTTGCTCTTATTTGAAAAAAAAAAAATCTCTGTTGTTGAGGCTCTACAGTTCTATAACCTTGACATTTTAAAACATGGTTAGTAAAAATGGATAATTCCTGCTTCCCTAGAGACAACAGGCCAATGTGCCTGATAAAAGCTCTCATTTCAAAGAAGCATGCTGAACTATTGTTATAACTGCCACCTGACGAAATAAACAGTGAAGAAATCAGTCTGTGTGCGTAGCTGCCTGGCCAACCAGCCAAACAAACTCCGCGGTGCTTTTTACAACCACATGGAGTGACAGCAGGGACGGCCAATCACGCATTAGCAAGAAACGGCAGAGCCAATCGATGAGCGATATTAGGTTAGAGGCGGGACTTCTAGCGGAGACCGGCTGTTAACCCTTTGTGTACCACAACAATTGACTAGACACTGATGGACTTGAGTGTTTGTTGTTGCTGTTATTTGTGAAGCCGTGCGAGCGGTGCGAGCGCTTGTGAGGTGTCATACCAGATTGCCTGATGTGTAATCACATGAGTAAGCTCCCCAAATCAATCATGGGAGACACTTAAAAACGAACACAGTGTTTATTTCACAGTTTAACGCCCCTCCCCCCCAAAAAGTTTTTTTTTTTTTTAAATTAATAATAAAAAAATACATTTCCGTGAATTTTTTCGCGTACCCCCTGGCTATGCGTCGCGGACCCCACTTTGAGAACCGTGGGTCTAAAGGTGCATGGCTACATTAGAGAGAACGATGCTATTATGGCCGATAAAGGGTTCACTATACAAGAAGAGCTAAAAGAGCTAGGTCTGTGTCTGAATATCCCTCCATTTGCCGTAGGTAATTTTCAGATGTCACAGTCAGATGTTAACAAACAAAATTGCACAACACAGAATACACATTGAGTGTATTCTTATACGGAAAGTTAAGACATACAGGATAAGACATACAGGATTCTATCAGACTGCATACCAACCAACCTTTTCTCGAATATAAACCAGATATGGTCAGTCTGTTGTTATTTGACCCTTTTCCAGGATGTGTTTGTAACTGACTAGATTAAGTATTGCCTTACCTGATAGGACAGTAGTGAGCCAATCTGGACTGCTCCAACAGGGGTGGTCATCTTTGGCACCTTGGTGGACAGAATGTGTGCCAAAGGCGTTCCAGTCAAGCTACTCAGATGAGCAACATCCTGCTCAGTTACATCTGGAAGTCTGAAGAATACATATCACATAAATTAACATACTGATGTTTTCTACATGTAATAATATGTGTCTGTTAATAATAATAATATATTTTCTATAATGTTTTCTGTGTAAGCTAATTTATGTATAAACATTATTCTAGTACTATAAATACATTTTTTGATATTTTATTTGGCTGTCTGACTTTGTCACATTGTCTTTCTGATTTCTTACTACCGTTGTTGATTTGGATTAAAGTGCTAAATGATGTATGTAATGTAATTTTACCTTTGGGAAGTGTCGACATTGCACACCACTGGGCGTCTCTTTCTGCTCTCAGGTGGCTTTGCAACGACTACATGGTTGATGGGGACAGGCTCTATTTTATCACCTCTGGGGACATGCCACTGCTGTGGTATACTTGTACAGCTTTGCTGCTCTGGGACATGGCTGAAGTTAATTTCAACCCCTGGAGGGACTTGATCAGGCCAACGACGTGTGAACACTGTCCATTTATTCTGGAAAGATGCAAGGCAACAATCAAATGGATGATAAGAAAATTATTCTTAGTGCATTTACAATACATTAGTAACATTACCAGTCCTTGACACTAGAAGGCACTCTAACACCACCCAGCTATCCGGTCCCAAACCTGAGGTTGTTTCAGTTAAGGATGCAGTTCACCCAAGGAGGTCAAAAGGAGTTAAGACTTAGACTAGACTTCTGTCCAATGATGCATATTTAGCAGGTAAGCAGATTAATTTATTTAGAAGTAAAGTGGCCTTGAGTGCTACCGTGGGATATGTTAACGTAGTGTAATGACATGTCCAAAAGTGCAACGTTAGTTCTAGCTATAACGTTATAACGTTAACTGTTTGTGTTGGCCCTCTATCATTCTAGCTAACGTTAGCTAGGTATAGTTACAGTCTAACCATTATAAGAATGAATGAATAGCCTACTCACCCAGCTTTGCAACTGCAGTAGGACTCCTTGATTTTCTCCTGGTGTATCTCGATTGACATTGAATGAGGGGGTTGTTTTTTCCTCATGCTACGCCAACACTTGGCATCCACTCTAACGTTAACATTATTAACGATGTCACCTGCAGCTCCTTTATCAAAAAATTTGATATTATGGACATATCCCTGGGTAAAATAATTTAGCCCTTTAGTCAACACCTTCTTGGAAAAATTTGTTATGTCGTTCGTTAGAAAATATAGCCCAATAGTATCGGGGATTAAACCTAAATTATCTGACATTCTGAAGTTGTAACTGCCGTGAGACCAGGTGATTGCACTGAGGTAGGGCAATGGCTTGTGAGACATAGCAACAGTAACTATGCGTGCTGCCAGCGTCGGAATGGTGAATTAGCTGACTGATTGATCAGCGTACCGCCAGTGTGTGACATCAGCATCGCCCATATGATTCCATGAACTGGCATTGACCTCTTGAGTCAATTTCAGCTTTATGTTGTGTAGGTCTGGGGGTGTCAAACTGGTGCCATGGAGGGCCAAGAGGCTGCAGGTTTTCATTCCAAGTGAAAACTCCACCAGGTGATTTCACTGATTGCTGCAGCACATATGCTGCAGCTTTATCAAAAAATAATAGCATTAGACAAAGTGTCACTCAGGTCTACACACACACACACACACACACACACACACATTAAAAGAGTCACTGGCCATAATTCCAGAAAACAAAAACAAACAGGGCCGGCGCTAGCCATTTGGGTGCCCTAAGCACAAATGCTTTGTGGTGCCCCCGACGCCGCCGTCGCCGCCGCCACCGCCACCGCCACCAGAAATGAACAATAACTCAGTATTTGTCATTGCGTTTCTCTTTATTTTACAAAATAACTTTTCAACATTTATGTTTCAAAAACTGTTGTAAAAAATAAGAGATAAATAATAATAATAAAATCTTGATAACACACTCACTAAACACTAACTAAATATGGCACCAAACACTCGAATAAATAAATAAAATAAAATAATTTAAAATAAAAAAAATAAATGACCCCACTATTAAATAAAGATCTGTCAAAACTGTAAAAACAGTACTAAGTATCCTTGAATAAGGAACTGGTTGGTGATTGATGTCTGCTTGTAGATGGTTGATCATCTGGATCTTCCACTTGGCTTTGTGTTCCTCCTTGCACATATCGAAGCATTGAGCCTGTAATCACAAATACAAGACAAAATACTCAGGGATTCTACAGTGAAATACAGTTTTGAACCATGGTACAAAAATATTTCAAAATTAATTATAGTATTATGTAGGGCTATATTTAAAACACTGGTACATGAAAAATTTTATTATTTTACCTTCATAGACAAGGATTAATGGGGCACATTATAAAAATTCTGTACATAGTTTGAAAACTATGAATATGAAGAGGGGAAATCTACACAACTTTAATATTGATTTTTTCAAATTACAGTTTCACCAGCAGATGTCGCTCTTGGCCTATGAACCTCACGAAAATGTTGTGTGAGCTGCCGGCCAGTCGGTCACCGGAATGACTGGTGTATCCGCATTCCATCGGAAAGCTCCGGCTCTCTGCTTTCGGAAACTGTCGTAATTTTTTCGATAGTACCATTGGTTCAGGAGTTACGGTAGTGACAAGCTCACATTACAAACTTGTGACACATCGGGGAATCTTCTGTGATTGGACGGTCGAAGTGTCAGTAGTCCTACATGCTACCGTAATGGCACTCTATATAGGCGCAAAGCTCCGGTTTTCAGATGTTTCTGAATATCTTAAACGGTCACGGAGACACCGTTATGTAACATCGGCATGCCGAATCCTGTCGGCGCTGACATCGCCGGTGTAAGAGGGCTGATAATCAATCACCTGTCTAATTTGGCATGTCACATCAAAGTTCAGGTTACCAAGACCCGTTTTCCATTCATCAACTCATTATTTTTGTTTTTCACTACACAATCACATACTCGTTGGTTCATAGAACATAACAAACGCCAAATACAGACATCTCAACTCCAGATCCATATCCATATACACAACTAAAAATAACTACCTAGCCCAGCATCAATTATTTGAAACATAACACTTACGTCTGAACATGGCCAGTGGGAGCTAACGTTACAAAGGTTGTTGACGGTAGTATTATCTGGCACGAGCATTGACATGCATACTAGGGCTAAAAGTAACAAAATTAACATTTGTTATTGTCTTACCTGCAAGTGACGCGCGAGCATCATCTCGTTGTTTCTTTCTTTTCCTCTTTTCCGCCCCCGACTCTTGTTGCCTTTTCGATGACATGTCCAAAAATAAAGGTCTGCCAAACTTGCGATTGAAGCGTAATGGAGCAAACCACTAGGGGATGGGAGAGGGGGGCACCAAAGGGAGACTGGGGAGAGGGCCGCACAGGAGATTCATGTTTTTCTCGAGCAAATAAGCCTATGTTATTTTTGTATTGCTTATATCTATTAACATGTTTTACACACTTTACACAGTTTTAAATATATCATTATTATGATTACTATTATTATGATGATTTTTCACAAGCTTGTTTTTTTTTTGTTTTTTTTGGTGCCCCCCCAGGCACTTGGTGCCCTACGCGCAGTGCGTGATAAGCGTGTGCGGGGCGCCGTGTCTGAAAACAAAGATGGCCAGGCATGAAGCTTTTGCACACTGCAAGAGGGAGGCTTCCTGCACAGTAAAATTTCAAGTCAATCCCATGAGCAGAAAAGAAGGTAAATATTTATACAAATGGTTTTAATTTTTTTTTTTTTTTTTTTTTTTATAAATAGCGTCACAGCCTGGCTCACAAAGCCATGACAAAAAGGGAGATACACCGTTTCAAAGGAAAATTGTATTTAACAAATTATATAACAAAATCAGTGGCGGCTCCTGACAGATTTCTCAGGGGGGGCAACTATTGCGATGATGGCTAAGATGACCCATTCAGTGGGTAAAATAATAATAAATAAAAGTCAGATAGCTAACTTTACAGTGTTACATTGCATTGTTTAATGTGGTTTTCCTGTTCAACCACTAAATGGCAACACCAGACATGAATTGTACACACGGTAGTATTTTTGTACAGCTATATCAAGTTACCGTATTCATCCGAACATAAGACGACATTTTTTCCATTGAAAATGCCCTGAAAAAATGCCCTCATCTAATATTTGGGGTCTAAGCAAATACACATGTAGGCTATTGTACTGTAGGTAGGCTCGCCTGATGCCGCGATTACCGGCGAATGGCTGCATTGCGCCTTCAATAATCAACCATGTTGTCTGTGTCATCGTCCATTGTGCAGCTGCAGCATATGAACAAAAGTTGATTTATAATGAAAGGTAGCCTACATATGGCAGTATGTGTGCGCCGCTCACCTGTCAGATCCGGCAGACCTGATCGGGTGGGTGCGGCACCGGTCGGCATCAGGCAAGCCGGGTGAGCCGGCTGCTCACCTGTCAGATCTGGCAGACCTGACCGGGTGGGCGCGGTACCGGCCGGTGCCGCGGCTGACCCGCCAGATGCCGACCGGTGCCGTGGATGTCTTGCCTGATGCCTGCCGGTGGCTTTTTTTTTTTTTTTTATTCAAACAAGATTTTGTCCGTATAAAAAGTATTTTTCCAAAAAAAGGGTCTTGAAAAAGGGGGGTCGTCTTAAAATCAGGGTCGTCTTTTATGCGGGTCAATACGGTAAATGACTCAAATACAATAAATATGGTTCCAAAATAAAAAAAAAAGAACCCTTCCACTGTACAGATACATTGTCATCTACTAGTTTGCCCATGAAATCACTGTTAGCAGAATTAAATGATGGAGTTGCTACAGTTCCTAGCCATGTTCATCTTGTGGTCTCCCGCCCGACGCTGCATGTATGGTCCGCGCACGCAACGGTGCGTATGATGAAATCACGTTGGGCAAGCCCTCCCTGGGCCCATAGAAATAAATTGCAGGGTCCAAAATGTGAAAAAAAAAATCTAACCTGATGTGGATGAGTTCTTGTCCAGATCAGGCCAGATTGGCTGCAAAAATTCTCTTTAGCTTCGTACCAAAAAAACACCATTAAAGAGTCTTGAAGTCTTCAAAAATAGAGTCTTGAATCAGGCAGAGTTTCGAGCGTACAAGTTTATTTGCGTTTGAGATCTCAAATCAAACAAACGGAGTCGTGCAGCATAGACAAAACGACTGACTTTCTTTGTCTCAACTTCTGTTTTTATAGCATAAAACTTGGCAAGTCAGCATTCAAGATCATAAGGAGTGCGGCACCTTAAGTCATGCCAACTGGGAGATCATAAGGGTGCCGGTGCTTACATAATACCAACTGGGAGGTTAGGGACTTTCTGAGTGGCCGCAAGTTGTCTCTGATGTGCAGCTGTTT
Organism: Myripristis murdjan; assembly: GCF_902150065.1. Taxonomy (NCBI): domain Eukaryota; kingdom Metazoa; phylum Chordata; class Actinopteri; order Holocentriformes; family Holocentridae; genus Myripristis; species Myripristis murdjan. Next base: position 128,278 of record NW_021941807.1, read on the forward strand.
GGCTTCAACCCATGTAGTAGGGTGTTTCAAGTAGGCCGAGCTACGTGTCTGGCACTTGCTTCAAGTGTGATGCCGCCCAACGCGTGCCAGGCACGTGCATGTTTTAAGTCGGCCGAACTACGTGTCTGGCCCTTACTTCAAATGTAATGCCGCCCAACACGTGCCAGGCACGTGCCTTGGCTCCGATTCAAACTGTGGGGTCATGTAAAGTTTACCAAGCGAGTGCAACTGAGGACATGGGCGCACGTAATGCTGGGCTTGTACGATGAGTTCAACTGAGGACATGGGTGCACGTAATGCAGGGCTACTACAAGAGGCATAGTGAGTCTTTGTGTTAAAAAGAAATCCATCTAATGGCTAAACCAATAATTCAAAGTTTTATAGGGATAGTGCTTTCTGGTTGATGTTGATTATTGTTGTTCATTCCGAGCTTTCTTATCTTGTTACTCCCTACAATGTTGAGACTCATTCACAGTCAGAATTTCCTCCACAAACCATGTAAGTCTATGAGAGCGCCTGGGGCGATTTTCAATCTGACTGAGATTGCCCCAAGGGGGCGGGGCTGCTGGTTGGAAAGTGACATTTAGGCTGCTGATGTCACAGCGATATTCAGGCTGCTGGTTGGACAATAATATTAAGACCTAGACCGGTAAAATAAACTCTTTTTTCTCTCTTTTTTTCGTTTGGCTTTAGGAGGGCGATGCACTATCGCCCACTATGAGCCAGCCGCACCTGAACAAAATGTATAATCAGCAAATAATAACAAATCATGAGGTGTGACTGTGAGTAAGGTGAGCATGAAGGAAGGAATTTAGATGATGAACAGAAGAAAACCAAGGCTCACTGGCAGCATGATGTCTGCAAGGAGGGAGAGAGAGAGAATGGTCAGCTGCAGGTATTTTATAGGTGGGTGGACACCGGGCCCAAGTGTCACCAGTCAGTGATTACAAGACCTTTCTGCATAAGATAGAACCAATGCAGCAATACCAAAGCCAGCCTCAGAGGCTGTCACAAAAAGGCTAAAACATTTTTAGTCTCATCTTTAAACTTTAATTTAAAAAAAATATATATTTTGAAGAGATTATAGAAATGGTTCAGAACGACAAAAACTCATGACACCACCTACTGTAAGGAAGCATGGGCTTTTGCTGTAAACTGGTGCAAAAAGGAACTGACAGATTTAGAGGTAGATACAATACAAATAGCCAAACAAAAGCACAAAGAACAACTGCACGCTATCGTCCCTAAATTGGACTGTAACATTTCTGAACCAAACAGACTCAGATGCAGAGAAACACTCAAGAGGCACAAAACAGTTAAGACAAAAACTTTACTTTTCCAATCCAGGGTCATACACGGAAAGGCAGGCAGAGAAGGTAAACCAGTCCAATTAGGGGGTGAGCACACAAACCAAAGTCCAAAAATCCGAACAAGTTCCAAAACCAGAAAAGCTGACACAGAGAAATGAAGGCTGGAGAGCATGTACACACTAGGGCAGTGATCCTCACAATTTTTTTCATGAGAGCCACACTGGCAGGACAAAGTCAACAGGAGAGCCGCTTTTACTACAAAACACCAAAAGCACACACACACACACACACACACACACACACACACACACACACACACACACACACACACACATATACTCCCCACCCAGCATATCTACCTACTAATTTGTCACACAATATGTAATACAGCCAATACAGTTGTGATTAAGTCAATATGCGCACTGGCATGTTACATCAAAGCTCCTTTTTTTTTTTTTTTCACATCGAACTAACTTCATTCCAAGTCATTGCTGTCTTAGTGATCAATAAAACTGTCAAAAAGAAAGTCAGGCAAAAAAATGTTCAGTTCAATAGTTGATAAAACTGTGCTCTCTCTGCTTTTGCTGCTACAAAACAAGGCAAAGTAAACAAAACAACAAAAATAACATGCTTCACATAATAACAAAAAGCAGGTAGTGCGTATATACTAGTGTGGGTGAAGTGTGCATACCGTATTTCCCCAATTAATCGCCCGGGCGTTTAATATGCAAAATCAACTTGGACCCCAGGCATTTAAAAGAACAAGGTGGCTATTCACTGCAGGCCTTTATTTATTTTTGCACAGACCTGCACCAGGCCATTATTGTGATGACAGTTACTGTCCAACATATTTATAGTCGGTCAATGTAAGATTACGGTACACCCTTTTTTCTAACGTTAGGTAGCTCTCTTATTTTGACAGAAAACGGAAGTGCCGCACAGTTATTGTGCGGCTAACTGTTTACTTCTGCAAAAATAAGGAGAATAGCCTTATTTTGGGTTTACCTCAATATAATGCAAATAATCGCCCCGGCGGTTATTCGGGTTAGAGTTCTCATCGGGCCTGAAAATTAAGACCCGACCCGACCCGGGCCTGACTGGGCCAGCCCGAGGCCCGACCCGACCCGACTAATTAGCCGAACTTTAGGCCCGACAGCCCGATAAAGCCCGAAAAAAAAAAAAAACGCCAAATTCACCATTATTTAGCAGAGCCGGTCGGCCGCGGCACCGGGGCACCATCAGTCGGTATCAGGCGGGCCGGCCGCGGCACCGGCCAGCATCAGGCAGCTCACCTGTCAGATCCAGCAGACCTGACGGGTGGGCGCGGTATCGGACGGTGCCGCGGCCGGCCCGCCTGATGCCGACTGATGGTGCCGCGGCATGTGCGGGTCAATACGGTAGTCTAGAAAACTGGAGATTTTTTTTTTTTTTCTTGTGCGCCCCCAAGTAGATTGCGCCCTGGGCAGTTGCACTGCCCACAGAAACCGTCCCTGCTGCCGAGTCTGCCAGCACAGCGGGATACTGCTACAACTCTCTCTCACTTGTTTGCGCTGCGCTCGCACAGCTGGTTGTCTGTCACTGAAAGTTTAGCCTCCAAATCCAATCCAGTCTCTCACTCTCTCCACCAGTCACATAAAAATGAAACGTCATAATCAATAGCCTAACACAACACATAATTCTAGTTTTTTATTTAAAAAAAAAAAAAAAAAAAAAAATCCCCCACAGAACCCGAAGCCCGACCCGACCCGCCCAATTCACGTAAATTTTAGGCGGGTCGGGTTCAGGCAGAATATGAGAACTCCTAATTCGGGTGGGCGTTTAGTACGCAAAATGGGACCAAGCGGCTATTTGCGGCCGGGTGATTAATTGCGGAAATACGGTATATGTTAGTGTGTGTGTGTGTGTGTGTGTGTGTGTGTGTGTGTATGTGCACACCTGTGTTTGCATGTAGTTTCTGCCTCTGTGCTCCACAGTTTTTTCCTTATTAGTGGATACGGAGGCCAGGCATCCTGATCTTTCTTACAGCAGCTGCTTGTTCACGCGACACACGTGCTAGGACAGGTACACGACGTCAAACAGAAGAGCGGCTGTCCCACTGCTCCCAATCCATGTCAGATTTCAAACCACAGCAAAAGCTCCACTGCGTTTAAGGTTGAGAAATGCCTGGGAAAATGTAGCTTCTGCGGACGCTGCCGTGCTATTTGATCAGTGAAATAGTTTCACTACTTAAAAGCTATTTGATTGGGAAAACAGTGACGCTACGACCACTAGAGTTGCCAACTTTCACGCAGACCAATAAGGGACACCTGGTATTCCCAAATTGTTGGATCTCTCTCTCCATGATTAGGCTTTTTAATGAGATCACGGTAGGACTGTAGTCTGGTGTCCCACAGCTCTGCACACAGACAGACAGCTACAATAATGCTTTCCTCCATTGTTGTTTTGCCATTTTGCCAAAATCCGCCAGGTTTTTTCTGGTTCCACTGTTCTCTCCTATTGGACACGCTGAGGTGACATCACAGGGTGCTGTGCCCAAGTTAAAAAAAATTTCAATTTGGGTACAGCATGCACAGGTACCGGCACCAGCCTCGTGCTGCGCTCAGCTCGGCGCAGACTGGTGCGCTTTTGCCTCCTGGCTCCCAGTTACCTGCAGCTGTTGCGATGGTGGGGCGGGCACAGTGTAGCTTAGCAACACTGAGTGACAGTGCTTTGACCAATGAACGGAGTGCACACTCACTGACTCCGCTCACTGGTCAAACAGCAGGTGAGGGGGCAGACTCTCAAAAATAAGGGACAAAGTGCGTCCCTTATTGGTTCAATACTGGACATGTCTTTTGGTTGGCAAATACGAGTCGATTCCATATTTCAAGGGACGGTTGGCAACCCTAACGACCACGCTACTGACAAATGTTGCTAAACTAGTAACGTTACTACTTGTAACGCCGCTATTGCCCAACACTGTTTGAATACATATATACAGTACAGGCCAAAAGTTTGGACACACCTTCTCATTCAATGCGTTTTCTTTATTTTCATGACTATTTACATTGTAGATTCTAACTGAAGGAATCAAAACTATGAATGAACACGTGGAGTTATGTACTTAACAAAAAAAGGTGAAATAACTGAAAACATGTTTTATATTCTAGTTTCTTCAAAATAGCCACCCTTTGCTCTGATTACTGCTTTGCACACTCTTGGCATTCTCTCGATGAGCTTCAAGAGGTAGTCACCTGAAATGTCCGCATTATTCCACATTATCCCGCTTATACCATGGTCACTTATGAAAGAAATAAATATTAAATCAATTATTAATACATTAATGTTGTTTTTTACCACCAGGTGATTTCACTGATTAGTGCCGCCTCTCTGTTTGGAGGTAGGGTGATCAGTGAAATCACCTGGAGGAGTTTATGGTTGGAATGAAAACCTGCAGCCTCTTGGCCCTCCATGGCACAAGTTTGACACCCCTGTCATAAACAGAGTGACATTCTTGACACAGCCATGATGTAAAAAGTGGTTACTAATAGAGGTTGTGTGGCTCACCTTGTGATAGGTGCTGATAGATTCCGGAGGTCCAAAAGACTCGGGAGTCGTGGACTGAGCCAGGCCACTTTGCCACAACATTGCTGATCAGACAGTCAGCATTGCAGACCATCTGAAATTATAAGATGAAGACTATTAAACCAAGCAACACACATCACAAGCAGTGTACAGTGTTCATTAATTGTTGATATCAAAAAGTTATGTTCACCTGAACATTAAAACTGTGAAAGGATTTCCTGTTCACCAAATCCGCCTCATGGGCACCTGAGGGGGATTTTATCTTGATGTGTGTGCAGTCCAATGCACCAATGACATTGGGGAAACCTGTAACACAAAGCTATGAGTATCCTACTATGACTGTTAACAGTTGTCCTGTAATTTGTAGTTTATCTTACCTGCAATCCTATAAAACTCCTCTTTGATGTCATGGAGTCTTCTGTGGCCAGGGAAGCAGATGAAGGCATCTGAGAGTGATTTAATAGCCAGATATACTCTCCGAATTGTGCGGCAAATTGTGGCCTTGTTCAACTGTTCTGCATCTCCCACTGAGTATAGGAAGCCTCCACTAGAAAAAAAGCGCAAGGCCACGCAAACCATTTGCTCCACACCTGGCGCATGGCTCCGTGCTGTGCGGTGTTTAATCCTGGGACCCAGCAGTCTGCACAGATACCTGATGCCATCTGCAGAAAACCTGTACCTTTCATACAGGTAGTCATCAGGGAAGGCCAGTGGGTCCAACCGGTCCCTGAAGACCCTCTCTCGCCTGAAGGCTCTCCTGAGCACGAGTGCTTCCTCATCCGCCACATCTTGCAGGAATGGGCACGCCATTGTTAGAGCAGGAAAGAACACACCATTTTGGGCCGTCATATAGGCTACTTGCCCACTTGACTTTATGAGAAACACCTTTGCACCCTCACACTTCACAGGCTGCAAATTGTTAGTTATCATGATACCTGTTTTATTTATTTATTTATTTTTTTAAATCATCATGACATCTAAGAATAGATCATTAATTACACTGTTCCCTCTACTCACTTTTGATTGTCATAAAGTGTTTTGATATATCTGAGAAATTGCATTTCAGGGTACATTATGTGCCTTTCTACTAGCCTTAATAATACAGCCACTGTTTCAACTTCCAACCAATCATAGCACTTAGGTAGGATGACACACGGTAATTCCACAGTCTGTGTGCTTAGTGTAATCTCTATGGTTGCCGTAACTGTGCATACATTAAGCAAACAGACACCACCAACATTTCATTTGACCTTTTATTTTTTGTTTTAATTTGTGTCATCTTCTTGGAGCTGGGGTAGGAAAGGAGAATAATGATTAATACATTATTTGTGTTACAGTCAGCATACAGTGTGCACTGAAGGCATAACTCACCTCCCGCTCAAGTTTTTTTATTTCAAGGTCCAGTTTTCTAATTGTCCTCCTTTTGATGTCGGACTCCAGTTCAAGGTTTTCCATCTTTTTTTTTTTGTATTGTATGTAATTACAAAAAAAAGCAGGCACCTTCTGGGTACAGTGTATGCTTGTGCATTCTTAGTCAGGGAATTTACCATTCTGCAGGATGTTCTTGTATTTAATCTTGACTTGCTGCCATGTTCGTTTTGGCCCAGTCACGTTTAATCTGTACACACACACACATACATACATACACAGTAAAAACTGAAATTATTCTTACCCTTGGCAAATTTGTACTTAAAGTTACTTTCATTTAACCAGCAAGTTATAAATGTTGGACATGCCACTTTTTGTTCAAATGTAAATAAAAGCTGAGGAATAATCGTCTTATTATCTTTTTGGGAAAACCTGTGTCATTTCCTATATATACAGTACAGGCCAAAAGTTTGGACACACCTTCTCATTCAATGCGTTTTCTTTATTTTCATGACTATTTACATTGTAGATTCTAACTGAAGGAATCAAAACTATGAATGAACACATGTGGAGTTATGCACTTAACAAAAAAAGGTGAAATAACTGAAAACATGTTTTATATTCTAGTTTCTTCAAAATAGCCACCCTTTGCTCTGATTACTGCTTTGCACACTCTTGGCATTCTCTCGATGAGCTTCAAGAGGTAGTCACCTGAAATGGTTTTCCAACAGTCTTGAAGGAGTTCCCAGAGGTGTTTAGCACTTGTTGGCCCCTTTGCCTTCACTCTGCGGTCCAGCTCACCCCAAACCATCTCGACTGGGTTCAGGTCCGGTGACTGTGGAGGCCAGGTCATCTGCCGCAGCACTCCATCACTCTCCTTCTTGGTCAAATAGCCCTTACACAGCCTGGAGGTGTGTTTGGGGTCATTGTCCTGTTGAAAAATAAATGATGGTCCAACTAAACGCAAACCGGATGGGATGGCATGTCGCTGCAGGATGCTGTGGTAGCCATGCTGGTTCAGTGTGCCTCCAATTTTGAATAAATCCCCAACAGTGTCACCAGCAAAACACCCCCACACCATCACACCTCCTCCTCCATGCTTCACAGTGGGAACCAGGCATGTGGAATCCATCCATTCACCTTTTCTGCGTCTCACACAGACACGGCGGTTGGAACCAAAGATCTCAAATTTGGACTCATCAGACCAAATTTCCACTGGTCTAATGTCCATTCCTTGTGTTTCTTGGCCCAAACAAATCTCTTCTGCTTGTTGCCTCTCCTTAGCAGTGGTTTCCTAACAGCTATTTGACCATGAAGGCCTGATTCACGCAGTCTCCTCTTAACAGTTGTTCTAGAGATGGGCCTGCTGCTAGAACTCTGTGTGGCATTTATCTGGTCTCTGATCTGAGCTGCTGTTAACTTGCCATTTCTGAGGCTGGTGACTCGGATGAACTTGTCCTCAGAAGCAGAGGTGACTCTTGGTCTTCCTTTCCTGGGTCGGTCCTCATGTGTGCCAGTTTCGTTGTAGCGCTTGATGGTTTTTGCGACTCCACTTGGGGACACATTTAAAGTTTTTGCAATTTTCCGGACTGGCTGACCTTCGTTTCTTAAAGTAATGATGGCCACTCGTTTTTCCTTAGTTAGCTGATTGGTTCTTGCCATAATATGAATTTTAACAGTTGTCAATAGGGCTGTCGGCTGTGTAGTAACCTGACTTCTGCACAACACAACTGATGGTCCCAACCCCATTGATAAAGCAAGAAATTCCACTAATTAACGCTGATAAGGCACACCTGTGAAGTGAAAACCATTTCAGGTGACTAACTCTTGAAGCTCATTGAGAGAATGCCAAGAGTGTGCAAAGCAGTAATCAGATCAAAGGGTGGCTATTTTGAAGAAACTAGAATATAAAACATGTTTTCAGTTATTTCACCTTTTTTTGTTAAGTACATAACACCACGTGTTCATTCATAGTTTTGATTCCTTCAGTTAGAATCTACTATGTAAATAGTCATGAAAATAAAGAAAACGCATTGAATGAGAAGGTGTGTCCAAACTTTTGGCCTGTACTGTATATACTGTATATATATATATATATATATATATATATATATAAAAACAGCCAGCTGAATAAAAGTAACTTTAAGTCAAAATTTGCCAAGGGTACACACACACACTTATACATATAGGCTAATGAAACAGCAGAGGAGCATGAGGAGCAAATACAAGGATAAGATAAGAGGAACTTTATTTATCCCAAAGGGATATTCAATTCAGTCAGTGAGCTCATCTATTTATCAAAGTGTTATACAGTCTGATGGAGTTACATTTACACAATTTCACTCACATCTGCAGTCAATCACTGGCGGTTCTGGGGAGGGGCCAGCAGGGGCCAGTGCCCCCGTAACACTGAGTCTGGACCCCGCTGTGGCCCCCCCTCCAAACAAAGATTATACATTGTGATGCGGCTTTCACATAGAGTGCGGTTTGGGCCGCGCTCTGCGCTGGGTACAGCGCACATATATCTATGACGGCGCAGACTTGCGCAGAGCAGCGTGCACACACGTGTAGAGTAGGGCGCACGCATGCACGGCGTGCACGTATGTGGCGCTGGTTGCTACGTGACTGAAACAGAGGCTAGGAAGTAGTTTTCCGTTCTGGCACAATTTTTCTCAGGCGGACAATACAGCAGCTTCGGATGCACCATGTAAACAGGCAAATACGTTCTTTAATTTATGGATTAGCTGAACTAATGCTTCTTAATAAATTATGTTACATGAACGAAGGCTGTATTTTTTCCTCATTTCATGTGATTTCACCTGTTACCTGTTGTGTGTGTGACTTCACATGGAATTTTATAATAAATGTATGACTATACTGCATTGTCTTTGCAAGAGTAGTGCATATCTAATGATGTCAATCATCTAGATTTCTAAAAATAAAAGCAGACCAGTGCACCCTTGCGCTCCGCGATCACATCCACAATGAATGGCTGAGCCAGCCGCGGTCTGTGCCGTGCGCGTGCTATGTGAAAGCCGCTTTGCACCGCTGGAAACGGCAGTCAGTTTTGTTGATCTACAGTGAAAACGGCCAGCTCGAAAAGTCAACCACCTGATGAGAGACAGTCAGAAGCAAGAAGCAACTACCATGAACAATATTTTATTGTTACAAGGTAACAATACGCTTTTAGAGTGTAAATATGATGATTTATTGATGAAGATGATAAGAAGACAGTGGTGTAATGAAGATGTGATGATGATGTTGATGAAACTGCCTGATAAAGATTTTAGGAGCAGGAGTTTGGACTAAGTGAGGAGTTTGTCTGTACTAAGGTTACACTGAAAAAAAGGATGTCTCCACTGTTTCTGTCTCTTATATTTGTGTCTCAGATGTGATATTTTGAACCATTCAATTTAGTTACAATGGGTAATCACTAGTTTTATGGGGGAAAAAAATCAGATATAATTTTGAGTCTTTGTCTTTTTTGCCCCGGGTTGAATGTGCCCCTCTGACAAAACCCCTGGCCCCAGCCAGGCCCCTTCAGTAAAATTGGTCTAGAACCGCCACTGCAGTCAATTTCACTTACAATTTTAACTGATTAATAATCAGAGTACAACTACGTTTTCGGAGATGTTAATTAACTATTTGGATTGTAATTGTGATGGTTTCAGCGGAGCAATGAGTGTGTATTTGCGCACTACTTACGCATTCAGGCGGTCCGCAATAGTTTGCCACGCTTTCTCTCGCTGTTTAATGATAGTGGCCGTATTGCCCTTCTTTTAAATTTGATCTTTTACCTCCTCGTACGCCGCTCTCGCTGCCATGGTGATCGGTGAATCTGTGATCGGTGGCGGGGTCTATTTATAGAAGCCGCGTGTGCGCACTTATCCAGGATAGGTTTCAGCTGGCTTGATGAATCCGTGTCTGCTGATCCTGGCTTGGTCTTTGTGCAACCAATTAAGCCCGGACGCTCTTGTTTTGGATTCGTTGAGCTAGGCCCACTCACTTATCCCGGATGTCTTAATCCTACTTTTGTGCAACGGGCCCCAGCTTTGTGAAACGGTCCCCTGGATAGACAATTTATGTCGTTAACGTTAGACATGCATTTGACAACATGGAGAAGCCATGACGGGGGTACACAAAATGCATTGTGAATATACTGGGCACTTGTATCTGACATTCAAGAAGTAGGCTAAACCACGCTCCTCTGAACTAGCTTGTCTGCTAGCTTTCTGTCATTCCTACAACAATAACATAATTAATAACAACTAGACTTTGTAAAGTTTCTGAAGAAACTTTGATGTGCTTGCCACCCTTGCGACCGCCTGGTCATGCGCTTAACTGCCAGCCGTATGCTGTGTAGTGTTACTGGTCTTTCCCAGGTGAGGAGTTGAACCCCAGTCTCCTGCATGGCAGGCAGAGACACTAACCACTGTGCCATTGGGGCGTGTGTGGCCTGAGCCAGAAATGAGGCTCTATCCACAATTTTCCTGTGGGAGTTGCTGGGGAAACTATTATCAGCAATTATGTTACAAACTTCCGGTGCGCCAGCGAAAGTAGTAGTTTAGGCAGAAAAAGATTTGAGCTGGCTGGTGGTAACTGGTGTTTACGTTTGGTAAAGTTTCGTTTCATGGATTCAATGTTAGTGGTTGGATAAAGAAAAGGATTTGTATTGTTGTGTGGTGAAATGTCCCGGAGTTTAGGGACATCGTGTGCTGTCTGTGGTTGTACATACAACCAGAGAAAGCTGAACGAATGGCTTAATTTGGAAAGCCTTGAACCTGACCACCATCGGAAAGCTCCGGTTCTCTGCTTTCAGAAACCGCCTTAATTTTTTCGATAGCACCATTGGTTCAGGAGTTACGGTACTGAGAAGCTCATATTACAAACATGTGACACACCGGGGACTCTTCTGTGATTGGATGGTCGAAATTTCAGTAGGGTAAAATCAGTAGGGTAAAACTAGCCTGTCTCACGACAGTCTAATCCCAGTGTGTTTCTCTGGTTTCCGATGTTTTTTTTACGTTTCTGTATGTCATAAACGGTCTAAGAGATATCGATATGTAAAGTAGGCATGCCGAATCCTGTCGGCGCCGACATCACCGGTTTAAGAGACATCTTTGCTGTCTTCCCCGGGCTTCATTAACCTGCGGTCCATCCTGTGGGTTGCAGTGCGTCACTGTAGTAGCTCCGGGGTGGCGGAACTCAGCTCCAGAGGGCTCCGGCCCACTTTAACCCCTGGCTGTCTCCCATTTTTGTTAGTAACTTCTCTTGTTGTCAGATGATTTTGACATGATACAACTGCATGATTGATTTAAATTCATTCTTGGTTTTAAAGTAGCCAATGCCATAGACGAGTCTCTCTCTCTCTCTCTCTCTCACACACACACACACACACAGACACACACACACACAAAGTAGCAAGCTAACTAACGTTGTAAAAGACGAGACCGTAATGTAAACAAATAGCTACTTCCGCGTTCCGCCTGAGTCAACCGGATGTTTCACCCACAACCCCGGAAGCGCTCCAGGAAAATTGTGGATAAAGCACACAGCATGAGTGACAGTGGCGCTTCTGTGAAAAATCGCCTAAAAGTAGTGGTCAAACAAATGCTTTTTTTCTCAATGACAGTAAGTCCGAGCAGAAAATCTAAGGTATCATGAGAAAGGTAAGACTATGGGCTTTCCTGCTGTGTCAAAATTATTTTCCAATTCCCAAGACACACCGCTTCTTCTGCACAAGACGCACGTTTTTCGTATTTGGTGCATGGACGCAGCCTTGGGAAGTTTTGGCCATTCATTGCGGATGGGTCATGTGACTCGAGTGAAAATTGTGGCCAGGAGAGCAAGTTTAAGACAAAAGTTTAGGCGATTTTTCAGGGCTGCTCCACTCTAGCCCTCAGGAATGCCACTCTAGCTCATGCAACACACACTCATTCAAAAGTCAGAGGCGGCTCAAAAATAACTCCAAACTTAAACTGTGTTTTATGGCAAACTAAAACAGACATGAAAAATTGAAGATGACAGACATAAAGTTGAACATCTGCTGAGTCGTTTAAGCTTTGACTGGAGTTTGTGGGCCAAAGAATGAGGGAGCTGTGAGGCTTTGAAAATACATGGGTCTCAGCCGGTTCCCCTTTATTTTTCAATGAGAGCAAAATCGCGATTTTAAAATTGAATTATGAGAAATCGCAAAGTCCGATCGGTTTGAAAATCGACACACCGCTTCTTCTCCACAAGACGCACTTTTTTCGTATTTGGTGCGTGGACGCAGGTCCAAAGCTCTGGGCCCTGGAGCCTTCTGAAGTTTTGGCCATTCATTTCCTATGGCCGAAATTTTCTGGAAAATTGGAATTTTGAGAATTCCATGAGTCGGATTCCTTATAAAAGTAATAGCACACTTCTCCCAATCGGGCCGCACATTTTCCCAATTCATTGTGTGGGCCTAAAATGAAAGCATTACCAACGTTTTCCACGCTTTCGTGGAAAACGAAAGCGTGAGTACAAATCAAGATCATCATAATTGTCCAACGGATGTAATCGATCACGGAGAACGTGTTGCCGCCGCAAAACAGCTGTATAATGCTGCTCCTCCTCCAAGTTGTCCCACCTCTCAAAGCGATGCACCATGCCAACCGAGCCAACCGCTACTTTACGGAGGACTTTACACCTACTAAGGGCTAGGTGTAATATTTAAGTTATAACTTATGCCTATGTTGTAACTATTTCAGCTGGTGCAACCGTTAAAATGTTAGTAGTGCGTAAACTGCAGCCTAAGTAAGAATTTACGTTCAAACAAGGCTACGTTTCAACTTACTCACAGCTGGTGCAACTCACTGCTGGTCTCCTGCATGGCAGGCAGAGACACTATCCACTGTGCTACTGAGGCTTGTGTGGGCGGAGCCAGAAATGAGGCTCTAAGAAGCACACAGCATGAGTGACAGTGCTGCTTCTGTGAAAGATCGCCTAAAAGTAGTGGTCAAACAAATGCTTTTTTCTCAATGATAGTAAGTCCGAGCAGAAAATAAAATGTACCGTGAGAAAGGTAAGTCTTTGGGCTTTCAACCTGTGTCAAAATTATTTTCCAACTCCAAAAAATGCCCACCCTAGAGCGAGTTGAAAAAGTGTGTCTTTCTGCTTCTCTCCCGAGACTTTGCATTCCAGATATAATGTGAGTCTATGGGGGAGAGAGCTGGCACTCCTACCTCGTTAAGTGTCACAGTGTAAAAACTTTAAGCTACTTTGCTTTTGTATTTACATTTTTCAAAGCACAACTATTTTTCCTACAATTTGATCCCAAATTTATGCATGTGGAGTGAAAACTGTGGCCAGCAGAGCAAGTTTAAGACAAAAGTTTTAGGCAATTTTTCAGGGCTGCTCCACTCTAGCCGCTCAGGAATGCCAGGACTGCCACTCTAGCTCAACTCCATTAGTGTGTATTGCGTCTGGAATTCCGACTTCAAACTGGAATTGGAGCCTTCCGAAATTTTGCCCATTCATTTCCTATGGCCGAAATTTTCAGGAAAATTGGAATTTTGAGAATTCCATGAGTCGGATTCCTTATAAAAGTAATAGCACACTATTCCCAATTGGGCCGCACATTTTCCCAATTCATTGTGTGGGCCTAAAATGAAAGCTGTAGGAGGAGTTACGGTCCAAAAAAACGGGGTAAAGAAAGAAATCCAAAAGACGAATAAGGTGAGTGTGCAAGCAAACAGCTTGCCCACTAATAAAGAAAGAAATCCAAAAGACGAATAACGTGAGTGTGCAAGCAAACAGCTTGCCCACTAACAAGCAAACAGCTTGCCCACTAATAAAAATAAAAAGTATGCAAGATTTTAAGATGTGTTGCCTTTTCAAGGCAAGCACATAATTAAAGTGTTAAGCATTTAAATTTATAACATGTTAACGCATATGTTTACAGTTTTCTGTTCTTTACATTGTACATGTTCAAGTCACTTGGATGTAATGTATTGACATTGCCAAGTGTAAATGTTAGTTGTTTGGTATAATGCCATTATCCACATAAAGAATGAGAAATTCTAAATGGTCCTGTGTGAACACTTTCTAAAATAGGTTGATCTGGTCTGACCCATTTTGTAGAATCACAGACACATGTCATAATTTTTTCAGACATTTTACTTCTGAGGAGATCTGACACTTGACATACACAAAATCAAATTGCCTGTCATTAACCCAGAAAAAGACAAGCATAGTAGTGCAAATAAGCAGAATCTGTAGTGCAAATTGTTAAATAATAAAGGTATTTCAAGTAAACTTGCTGTTCAAGCAAAGACACTTTTCAAGTAAAACTACATATTAAAAAGACTTAACAAGAGGCCTTAACTCAAGGCTCCCTATATAGACTAAAACTCTTGGTACAAAAATAGGGGGGTAACATTTAACTCTAAACAAAACAAGTCCCCAACCAACAATTATTATCGTCATTGAGGGCTTGGATATATGAAAATTGACCCTGCATGCCCTCAACAGGTGTGTGTGTGTGCCAAATCAGGTACATTGATCGTGCGGAGTGGCACTACATTGGGTGGTCTGTTGTCATAGGAGTGTGTGTGTAGTGGTGGCATGTGGGCATATACTTGTCCATAAGGACCTCTTCCCTGAAATGGGATATTGCAATGTGGATGTGGTGGCGGTGGTGGTGGTGGTGGCTGCACAACTTGCCGCATTAGAGCAAAGCCATCGGCAATTGATGCTGTTAGCCTATCCAGGGTATCTGTAATTTTGAAGAAATTCTCGGCCGCCCTGTTTTCAGAGGTCTCATTAATGTCCACAAGTTTCTTCTTCAGCTTTTTGTCCTCCTAAGCGGCATTCAGCCACTGGGCCTCAGCTGGCAGCTTTCACTTAAACTGCTCATGCCGGTGTGCCTGCAGTTTAGCCTTTACAGAGTAGACCAAAGAAAATGTATTATAACATGCTCATCTGCAGAAGTAAACATAACCAAATATAATCACACTTGATATTACACTTCCCCGTTGCTGTATTGTTGTAGTATATGAGGACGATTTATGTAACTTTTCAATCTACTTTTTTCATTTTTGCCTTTTGCCACTACTTTATTTGTATGTTTACACACTATGGACGGGGCTATTGTGATGACATTTCCTTCAGGATGAATTATTCTGATGAAGTATTTCTTATCTTATATTTCACAGATACACATTCATTAAAACAAAGCCAACAATACATACATGACAATTATATGACAATAGATACATACCTGAAGCAGGTCTCTCCTCTGCTTCACTGTGGGGGTGATGGCCACACTGCCATCAACATCTTGAACCTCTACTGACGATGAAGCAGATGTGGCGGGGGAAGCAGTGACGGAATCCTCCAGTTCATTGGTCCTGATGCCGGAGGCGATGGTCGTAGTGGCTGGGGAACCACCCCAAACCTGTTTACATAGTTCTAAGTAGAGGAGCACCACTCTTCCGTGGCCGCTCCTGCATCCAGTGTCCACTGCACTCCTGTATTTCCGTCTTATTACCTTCATTTTGGTTGTAAGGTTGGCTTGCGTTATGTCCTCCTTCACATGAAGAAACTCCTCGTTGGTCTCGGACGGGTATTTCTCCAAGAATAGCGCCAACATGTCGACGTACTTGGTCTTGCAAGATTCCCAATTGATATTTTCATGGGCTTTACTTGCCTTGTAGTCCAACGTGACATTAAGAAGTAATTCAACTTCGCTATCTGTCCAAACAGATAGCGAAGCAAGTCTGCATCTCCCAAGTCTGCATCTCCCAGTAGTCCTTGGACCACTGGGCGCATGTGAGCCACATGTCCATTTGCCAGTACATTTGCCATCCGAGCTCCCTGCAGGCCCATCATAATGTCCGTTCGTTTCTCCATGGCTTGCAGGCACTGCTTCCTCTGCATGGGAACGATGCAACATGCAAAAAAGGAAATCAGAATTAGGACTATGGCAGTGCTCATGGCTGCCTTGGCCAAAACGGCTCCCCATTTTCCTAAAATTTGGTCCAGCCAATCCATAGACAGGCTACCTCCCCTACCAGCGTTCTCCTTCAATTCTAATTTTATCTTTTGTAATTTCCTCATGTCTATTGTGAATGATCCATCAGCATTTGTATTGTTTGGAATGTACGTACAGCAGTATTTTCCGAACATTTGACAGACACCTCCTCGCTCTACTGTCATCCAGTCCAGCACTTGACGGTTCTGCCGTGCTACTATGAAAGTCGCATGCAACTGTTCCCCCAGTGCTCCAGACAGTTCACTTCTGTGATTAATGTACCTCTGTTGGCTGTAATGAATGTAATTTTATCCAGGCTACATTCTTATTGATTGTAATCCAGGGCAGTATGGACTCTATTCCTGATATCACTTCATTTTGTGCTTTAAATTCATTGGAAATTCCTGTTGGCAGTCCTATCGCATCTAATTGTATACCTTCATTTGGCTTGAACTGTCGTTTTACTCTTTGATGTTGATCTGACTCCATTTTCCTTCTTGATTATCTCATTCACCCCGTCATACATAACCACCGTCAGAATTCATAGTCTAACTAAAGCACATAAACCTACCCACCTTGATGGAAGAACATTTCGCAACACATCATCCCCACACATCCAAAAGCTATCGGCTATGGCATTAGTCTGCTCACTTAACAGGTGCAGGGTAGGACGGGTCATATTCACAGTTTCAAAGTCTTGATCTAACGATACTGGATTCTAAAACCATACAGTCTGGGTAATAAATTGAGGTTTTACCCGTGATTCTGAAAATCATGACATTACCCAGGTGACCTTACAATTGATGGCTGTATTTGCCACCATTATACCTTGAGGATCCTTCTGGAGACCTCCACAGGCAAAACACTGATAACATCATATCTAGTCAAACCCATGCAGTGTGCTCATCTTGTCTTACTCATGTTTAACATGTTTTCTAACTGACATAGTTAATGTGCTGTGAGTCTGTGAGTCTGAATCTGGTATGGGCCCTAGCACTGTCTGGATGGTTGTGTCTGTTTTTGCATCGTACTCATCTGAGTCATTGAGAGTGGCTCCTTTTGTGGCCTGCTGCTCTCCTTCTGGCCTCCTGCAGTCACTCGGATCTTCTTGGGCCTGGCCGGGGCTGGTCAGCACCGGCTTCATCAGTCCCCTTTTTGTCTCTCGGAACTTTGGTGCAGTGATTCAGCTGATACCACGTTTTGCTTCCTTCCACCTGGATGGCTGTTGGCGTGGCTCTCACAACTGTGTATGGTCCTTCACGTCTGGGCTCGTGCCACTTTCGTCGGAAGACTTTCACGTACACCTGGTCTCCTGGCACCACTGGTTGGACTGGATCCTGGTCCTGCTTGGCCTCTCTGGCTTTTTTCCTGCAAATATATGGCTGGGTGGATAGCAGTTAGTTGTTTCATATATGCTTTTAGCTCGACTTGCAATTGCTCAAGCGACGGTCATTTATAAGGACCTCTTAGTTGTGGTGCAGGCATAGACCTACCAGTGAGCATTTCATGCGGTGTTAGATGCATACTTCTGTGCATCTGCATGCAATAGCTCATTAGTGCGATCGGCAAAGCGTCAACCCAGTTCAGTTTAGTAGAAGCACATATCTTATTCAGCTTTGCTTTCAAGGTACCATTGATTCTTTCAACCATTCCTTGACTCTGTGGATGATAAACAGTTCCCAATCTCTGTTTAATCTTTAGCTGCCGCAGAATGCCTTGAACAACTTTTTCCACAAATGCCTTGCCATTGTCAGAGCTGATTTCTGATGGTATGCCAAGTCGTGGAATGACTTCTCTGATTAGAAATTTGACGGTTCCTGCTCCTAGATCTTTTGATGGAGTTGCTTCCACCCATCTGCTGAATCTATCAGTGACTACTAACATGTATCTCTTTCCGTGAACTGGTTTTATCATGTCAACATAGTCAATCACTAGGTGTTTGAATGGACCTTCTGATACTGGAATGCGTCCTACGGGTGTTGTTATTGTTTTTCTCACATTGTTTTGAGCACACACTTCACACTGGTTTAACACTTTGTCTACCATTGCTTGTATGTATGGTGACCAGTATCCCTGTTATTTTATTTTCTTTAACACCTCCCCCCTGGCACAGTGATCTACACTGTGCACTTCGGAGATCAGAACGGTCACTAGTGTCACAGGCGCCACCTGATTCCTTTGGTCGGTTTGTCAAATTCTTCTTCAAATTTCTCACTTTTTGTTTTATCATAGAACACTGTACAATGGTAGTCAAACAATGACTTAGAGGCTTTTGGGATCTGGGCCTGGATGTATTTCCCCATTCCTCTAACACCTACGTTACTGGTGTAGAGATGTCCCCCAGCCAATAAACCTTGGCTTTTTCTGCTTGCTTTCTCATCATCATATGATAGTCCAGGCCATTCTTACCGATATAAACTCCCAAGGAGAGCACCAGGTTTTTATTTTTAATTCACACAACTCATCTCTTCCTAATAAATTGATTGATTATGTCTCTGCTAGGATTCTCTGGGCAGTCCAAGTAGCCAAAATTGGGCTCTGCCCATGGGTTTACCAGGCCCCTCGCTCCACCCCGCTGGGACCAGCTGCGGCCATACTGAACATCCCCATTGGCTCTAGGTCGCGGGCACCGATCAGCAAAATGTCCACGGTCACCATAATTCCAACACCCCCCTGAGCGACCACAAGCTGGCAGTGCTTCCCCTATGGTGTTGCGAAAGAATGTGGTCAGCACCGGACTCTTGTCTATTTCCTCCTGCGTCTCCTGCTTCCACCTTCTCATTTGACGTGTTATGTAGGCTGCGGCATTTTCAGTCTCTGCAAGTGGCCCCCCTTTAACACTTTTGGATCTACTCTTGTTGGGTCTTCATCACGCAGTGCCCTCCAGAGTGTGGGTCGATATGCATTGAACTCCATCTGCTCTGGGGCTCGACATCCACTCATAGTTGTTTGCTTTTAGTATGTTTTCCATAGCAGGGACCCCACAACACTGTGCCCATATGGCTTTAATGTCCCCCAGGGCCAGCAATTTGCCCACAGTTTCCTCCTCAAAAGCTCTGATCCATTTGTCTGCACCCTCATGGATGTCAGGCAACCGGCTAACCAGCCCAGTAAGGTTGAGCGTTTGCCACGGTACATAATCCCTTTAATTAGTATTGGATCTTGGCCATCTGTGTATCGGTCAGGTTTATTTAAATTTGGTTTTAGCCTGAAGTCATATATTTGACCCCCATGTCGCCCCTCTATTGGTTTTCTGGCGGGTTTTGATCACCTTGCTGGCAGCCTGTGCATCCTCTAGACTACTTTTCTTATTCTGCAGGCTTTCAATTTCTTCCTCTAGTTCTTGAATAACTGTACGATTTATTTCTCTTTGTAAGTCTTTGTAAGTATTGTCTAGCTCCAACCAGTATGACGACCACTCATTATGTTTTGCATCACAATCTAGCACTCCTGGTTGTTTTCTTACAGTGCTACAGTATTTTGCGGGCCTTTCTCCCGGTGGTGTTTGATTCTGGGCTTGGCCCACTGTTTTGCTTAGTCCTGCTGAATAATTTCTGTTGGTTTGAGAATTTTCTTGGTTTTCTGCATTATCATTAATATTATCATTTCTCATCCGAGGGTCTACTTGATTTCTAGAGTTGTTACTTGGGCCAGGCTCTGAGCCTGGGCTTGCAGCATTATTAGCGCTCCTCTGAGCATTATCACGAGTTATCACGAGTTGAGTTATCACTTGGGTCATCCTGACCCAGCACTGCTTGTGATATTAATTCAAAATCACTTGAGAAATTAACCATTTTTGTAGCATTTATTTTGCTTCTCTTTCAGTTCAGTTAGACCTTCCTTCAGAAATTTCCTGTATTTTTCCCCTTCTTCTTTAAACATGGTCAGAATATTTAGCTCCAAATCTTTTTTATCTTGTCTTTTCTTGCTTTTGTCTTTTATTTTGTGGTCTCTGATTCGCCTCTCCATATCCTCACACACCGACACGTCAAACGTGCCATCTTTTGGCCACGCAGAGGCCATTCCCTGTGTCCGCTTCTTCCATTTTTCAGAAATTTTAGAATTTTGTTTTAAAAGTTCTGGGTGCCTAGTCCCAATCAAGGCTGTTGGCACGATACTCATCTTTACTATGGGCACCTTTAAACTTAGCTGGTGTAAAAAAAAAATTTCAACTTCTCTGTGCAGAGCTCAGAATGAGCACAAGGGAGGGGGGACTGTGTCTGTGTGCTTTCTAGGCGACTTGCCAAAGCTATTGTTTAAGTGGACTACAACATCCAAACACGCCTCTCTCACTCCCACTGGTCAGTCCCACCAATCACACTTGACCGGGAGGAGCCCAGAGGCGGTCCTCTTTCAGTTACTCACACTCAACTTTAACCCTTTCAAATCCGACTTGCAATTTTACCTACACAACAACAATTTTCTATCTGCGCCACAACCTAGCGTCGCAGCCACACCCTATTTGTCTACCTCAGACTGTCACTTCTCAACCATACAACGCTTCTCTCACACCCTCATTCTTACATACTTACACATTCTTCAGAATAATCACACACTACAAATTTACCAAGCAAAACGGTTTGCATTACAAAACTTTACATTCATGGGATGAGGCAATTTTGATTCTATTACTCAAAGCAAAAACACCACAGGTTTATCAGATGGGCCCAAGCAGTTGTTTTGTTTATACGGAATATATTCAGAATTTAAAGTTGCAACAGTATATGTGACGACACGGTATGTCCGCACAGACAACTTTGCTTAAATTGGTGAAGAATCAACGGGACCCATCAAACTTTGTGCAGCATACAATTTAATACTCTCACACAGCGCTTCACTCCCTCACTCTCCACTCACACTTTTCCTTTCTCCCACACGCACTCACTTCTCTTCATTCACACACACATACTGTCAGTCCAAGTCAGTCTGGTTAGTTGTCCTTAGTCAGGGAGAAAATATCATATCAGCATTTGTTCTTTGTTTTTTATTTTAGGTCCTTATTCTCAGGGGTTTCCTAGACCCACGTAGTTGTTCAGGAGATTTTATGGAGCTTAATCTTATCTTTAACTAAATCATTTACTGGTGATTGGAGAAACTGGCTGGCCACACCAGTTTCCCCAATTGTGACCTCAAATTTTCTCTCCTGAACTTTTGAAAGTTGGAAATTGTGAAATTTAGAGAGGTCTGGATTCACTCTTAGCTATGAGTTATACACAGATATTATAATTGTTCTAAATTATGTTCCGTAAAGGTCGCCCCAACTAGGGCTGAGGATCTGACTGATTCGGATGAACTTGGAACCTATAGGTCGCAGCTCAAGTGCTTTTGCACGAGGCCACTGCGAACCTCCAATAGGTTCGGTTCACTAATTATTCTAGTGGATGAGGTGTGACCCTCCTCCACGTATTATTTTATCATTTAAGTGAGTACAGTCGGGTTGGGGTTCCCCATTTAAGAGTAATGCCGCCCAAAAGACTTCACCATAGCAACCGATTTACAGCGCGGCATACGGTGCACTCCCGTATAGTAGACCTCAGCCTGTGGTTATCGTACGCACCCAAACCAGGGGGCCCTGGCACCGGCCTTCACAATAAATACAGCGCTTCACAAAACTCTTATTTCCACAGCACACAGCTCGAGCATCTCCGGCTCCGTTCTGTGGTTGGACAGCTTAACTTTTCTAACATGCACTGGGACCCAACTCGTCCCCTTTTTTCACTCAACAGCCTGTCCAAGCACGATGACTAGCCAGTCACACTGCCAGATATGCCCAATCAGCCAAAACGGAATTGTCACACCTACGTTGCTCAAGCCGTTCCAGAGCACCTTCCGTGCTTCTCACAAATACATAAACACAATAACACAGTAAACACACTTTTACAGAATTTGCTGGCAGAACCTGCACGTGTAGGTTTCACCCGGGACCTGTGTCCCCCTCATAAACTCCACCACCACAAAAAACGGCGATTGTAGCCGAAAGGCAACAAGTTTGCATGCCTGAGAAGTGCGACTCTAACTCTCTGCTGTCTGAGAATAACTCAAGAAAATACATATTACATACCTAAAGTTAAATTTATTGAACAACTGACAATCAAGCCAAGTTTAAAAGTGTAACATATGACAAGCAAGTCCTCCTTGACTGAATCTATTTCGACTACCTCAGCTGCAGCAGCAGCTTCTATTTGAACCGTCCTCCGTTTCCTCAGCGTCTCTTTCCCTTCTTGCTGCAGACTGGAGGGGGTGGAGTCACGTGACTACACACGCTGTACACGTAGTGCAGCGTCTTAAAGGGACATGAACATGCCTACCTACACACTGCCAGAAAAGACAAAAACAACTTTTATTTTGTTTTTTAAAATACCGAACATACCGACATGAGCAAAGTGACGTCGGTTATCGTCATAAATTTTGGTATCAGTAAATTTTAGGTATATTGCCCAGCCCTAGGTTCCAGATATAATGGGAGTCTATGGGCAAGAGAGCTGCCAGCTTGCCCACTAATTAAGTATGCAGAATAGCAATATGTGTCTGCTTTGCAGCAGGCACATAATAATACGTATGCAGTATAGTAGTATGTGTCTGCTCTGCAGTAGGCACATAACAGTAAGTATGCAAGAGAATAAGATATGTTGCCTTTTAAGGCAAGCACATAAAAACATGAAAATCTCAAAAACTCATGTTCTCATGTCACCAGAGATATTTTTGTATGACAATTGTTTTCAACATGTGTATTTCTTTTTATAATCTCAGAATTTTCAATTTTTTTCTCAGACATTTGTTGTTTTTTTCTTGCAAACCTTTCTTGTAAATAGTCAATAAATACTACAAAATGTGCAAATATGCAATGTGTAGAATATTTTGTGAAAACCTCTAATAAAATGCAAATATCACGACAAAGTACAAAGTGCTATTATTAAAGTGCATAGTTATGTTGTTTGTTAAAAGTGCAATAATTACATACACCCAGATGTGCAGCAGTTACAAGGCTGAAGCCACAAGTCACAAGTAACAAAGTGCCCTTCATTACAGTTCAATTTCAGGTTTATTTAGTGCCTCAGAAGGCTTTACAGGCCCCCCGCCTTAAACAAACAGACAAGATGTGCATGGATGCAAACCAACAACCTTCTACTGTCACTCTACACTGCCACAGCTTTGAGAAGTTTCCTAGACTGCCCCTGAGCATTTTGTCCTCTTTAGGCCTCCATCTGTCCTTCTCTGCCAAACCTGGCTTTGGCCTGGCAGTCAGGGTCACACAGCCAGAGCTACACTCCTGATCAAAATTTTGAGACCAGTTGAAAAATTG